>NC_062279.1:191531128-191834159 GCF_902655055.1 Lutra lutra
AAGCATCACTGAGAATTTGTGCACAAATTAGAAGTAAGTTGGGTAAAGAGCTATGCAGAGATGTCTAGGTGAAGAACATTCTAAGTAAAAAGATAAGCAGAGGGAGAGCCTTGAGATAGGGGTGTGTCTGGCAAGTGAGGAAGCAATAAAGAGGCTATTATGGCTGCAGCAAAGTGATCTCTGGAGAGAGGAGTGGAAGATCAGGCTGTGCAGGCTTCAGAGGCCAGAATGTACAGACACTGCTTTGCCAGCCACTTCCGGTTGACTCTGAATGATAGAGAGCGCCAGAGGAGGATCTGGGGCAGGGTGACTGTTATGAGCTGAATTGTGTACCCTCAAAAGTTATGTTGGTGTTGTAACCCCAGGTACCGGTGAATATCATCTTATTTGGAAATGAGGTCTTTGAAGATGTGATCAAATTAAGGTGAGGTCACTAGGGTGGGCCCTGATCTAGTATGATCAGAGTTCTTACAAGAAAAGGAAAAAATGATAGGAAGACAGAGGGACAGGGAGAACATCAGATGAGGACAGAGGCTGCATTTGGAGAAATGTAGCTGCACACTGAGGAATGACAAGGATGGACAGCCACCATCTGAAGCTCGGAAGAGGCAACGAAGGGTTCGATCCGGAGACTCAGAGGGAGCACAGCTCTGCTGACACCTTGAGTTCCAACTAACTCTTAGCAGAACTGTTATACTACCGATTTCTGTTGTTTTAAGCCACCATTTTGTGGTACTTTGTAACAGTAACTCTAGGAACCTGGTATGATCACTTAGTTCTCGCAGCCTCTCTCTGGCTGAGTGTGGAGAATGAACATGGCAAGGTCAAGGGTAGGAATGAGGAGCCTGTCCAGTGTCCTGGGAAGCAGACTGTGTAGACAGAAGACTGCAAACAACAGATGTGTCCAGAGCGCTCTCAGGAACAAGACAGTGTGGGCACGCGGAGGTGGTGTGATTGAGAAACTCAGAATTGGGTAGAGGGAAAAGTGGAACAGCAGTAGCGCCCTCAGGCAATCCAGTGAGGCTCACTGAACTTGGGATGGTTCTTTAGAATCAGGAGGAAATGGGCCTATTGTAAGTATCCCTATGAAGGTACTAAATATGGATTGATCTCTGGGGAGGGAACATGATCTGGAATAAGACATCTCCCTTCAGCAGGGAGAGGAAAATACTTGAGGGACTCATCTATGAGCAGTCTACATTCCTCCAGGTGTGGAAACAAGAATTTTCGTCCTAGGGAGAAGAAAAATACAAGGTGTTTCATAGCATTCCCGAAAGAGGTTATTACATTTATAGAGGAAAGATTCAAATAGCATGGGAAAACATAGGAATTAGAGTATAACACATGGAATTCTGGTTGTGTAAATACTGTAGGTGTGTGAGGGTGTGTGTGTGTGTGTGTCCTAGCAAGGATCTTCCATTTGACAGGACTCTAAGTTTATAATACACTTAATTTGGTAGCCACAATAAACTAGTATAGGTAGGACAGATATATACAGATATTTAATATATATATATATATTATATATAATATATATATATATTAATATATATAAAATATACAGATATTTAAACATGCCAGTTTTACTGATAGGGGAAAATAAAGGCTAGAACTATCAAGAGACTTTGCCGAACACAGAGTGTGTCAGTGGTAAGGACAAGACTGAGCAAAAGTCTTCTGAATCCATGTGTTGGGCTCTTTATATTATTATGTCATATGGGCTAAATATTACTTCAATTATGTGGCAGTGATTGAGCTACATAATTCTGCATATTCTTCCACAGTTTTTTTTTTTTTTCTTCAGATCACGAATAGCATATGGCACGAACTGCATAGTTGTTTGTAAAGTTACATCATTTTCTTTGTGGACCAAAAGCTCGAACATATTTGCCAACTCCTTTATAGTTGGGTGTGGTCATATGACTGAGTTCTTTGAAGAGAATCGGAGTGGACATGATGAAGATCATGGAAGCCCATAAATAAGTTGCTAAGAAGTCACCCCTCTTCTTTGTTACCCATGGTCTGCCCATACAACTTCAAAAGCCTTGTGTTAAAGGCTTAAATATCACCAGCCTCCCCACTCTCCACGTTACAGTCCTGTTCCAGGATTACCTTAACTACTAGAAAATCAGAGACGCAGTAGGCACATTGTAGTGTAAGATGCACAGTATAGATTTGGAACTTTATTTCATAATGGGTCACATAGTATAACTAATTTATCTTATTTAAATCTAATATTAAATAACTTAAGGTAAGAATATACCAAGTTGTTGGCATGTATACATTCCATCTCTTTATTTGTGAGATAAATTAGAAGAAAATTATTATTCTATTTTTATAATTGTTAAAACCCTGAGAGAGAAAGAGAGCTTTGGATAATATAAATAGATAAGTAAATAAACAACTAAATAAAAGCAAGCTTCAGATTTATACCATTCCAATTTAAAAACACACCAGAGAAGGAGGGAAAATTACTCTATTTCCCTGTTGATATAAAAAAAAAAAATCGCAGGGAAGTACTCTGACTAGCTAGGTTTAAGTCATGTGGCCATCTGTAACAAATCACTCGGGGAGAGCCGGTTACAGTGTTTGATTTGGCCTGGATCATGTGCCTTCCCTGTGTGAGCTGGGTACCAAAATGGGCAGATCATTACCACTATATAAAGTGAAGAGGTAAAGGACACCCAAGGAAGAGGTACACTATTTCCAGAAGTGCGAAGAGAGAAATGACCAGACAAAACCCACTGATAACTACCACAAAGTTGTGTGGGCATCGTCAAAAAGAAGAATGTACTATAACACCACAAGGACTGTTTTCCAATTAAGTACAGAAATGCAGCTGGGTATCAGGAAAGAAATAGCACCAGGTTCCAGAAAGCCGTTCAAAATCTCTTGCTGCAGCTTATCTACACTCCTTTCTGTGCACGTGTTTTATGCTTCTTTCTGCAACTTAGTCTTCTCCTCACTTCTGCTGGGTGGCTAAAAGCAAGCTTAACTGGTTATGGAACAGTCCATGTCTCTCCTCAAGAGTGAACCACCTCTGATTCTTTCTTTTTTTTTTTTTTTAAAGATTTATTTATTTTTTTTTTTGACAGACAGAGATCACAAGTAGGCAGAAAGGCAGGCAGAGAGAGAGAGGGAAGCAGGCTCCCTGCTGAGCAGAGAACCCGATGCGGGGACTAGATCCCATGACCCTGAGATCATGACCTGAGCTGAAGGAAGCGGCTCAACCCACTGAGCCACTCAGGCGCCCCCCACCTCTGATTCTTGAATTAATTTGGCAGGGAGAAAGGGCCACACCACAGCATGGTCACCCACATGGCCTATTCAGAGAGAAAGAAACAATGACTCACTCTCTCTCTCTTTTTTAATCTAATTTTTTTATTAAAGATTTTTATTTATTTATTTGACAGACAGAGATCACAAGTAGGCAGAGAGGCAGGCAGAGAGAAAGAGAGGGAAACAGGCTCCCTGCTGAGCAGAGAGCCCGATGCGGGGCTCGATCCCAGGACCCTGGGATCATGACCCCAGCAGAAGGCAGAGGCTTTAACCCCCTGAGCCACCCAGACACCCTTTTAATTCAATTTAATTTTATTTTTCAGTGTTCTAAAACTCATTGTTTATGCACCACACCCAGTGCTCCATGCAATACATGCCGTCCTTAATATGCACCACCAGGCTCACCTAACCCCCCCACTCCCCTCCCCTCCAAAACCCTCAGAGAACAATGACCCTCTCAATCTAATTCCAGTTTCCCTAGGAAGAAGACTTGATTAGCGAACCAAGCAACTTACCTCCTTCCCTCCCTCATCCAATGAACTGTAGCTGAGGAGGAAGTTTCTCTTTGTGGAAACTTGCTTTTAGGGTCTCTTCTGATGTAGGCAGAGGGTTAGTAAGATAAATCTGTCTAAATGGTATACTCTACTGAATGTTTAGCCTTGAGAAAGTTACTGTACTGTCTGAATCTTAGTATCATTATTAATAAAGTGGGCATAATACCCCTGTTGCTGGTTTCTTTGGAGGATTACTCAGGCCATAGAATATGATGATCATTGCTTTAAAGAAGTTATAGTCAAAAATTAATCCACAGAAAAAATTAGTCATACTTTATTTATTCTGAACAAAAAAATGTTATCCCCTGGCTTGATAACTAATTAGTTGATTTCCAAGCTCTATTATAGGTCTTTAATGCCAGTGATTTTTTTTTCACTTGACCTAAATCATTAGCCCAGCAACAACAAAAATGTACTTTAAAAGCAAGAGATTTGCTAATATCGTAAGACTATTCCAAAGCATGCTATAGTATAAAATGATCTCAAGAGTTCAATTTCTTTTGAGCAATGGCTGCCTACCCTAGTCAAAGTGACTAATTTGAATTTGATGGCTCTCATCTAGATGTATAAATTCTATTAATACATAATCTCGATTGAATGACAGATATATTGATCTGACATAATTTAATAGATATACCTTATATATTTGATGATATATATTATATAACACTTGTCTTGAATTATTTCATTTGCCAAACATTTATTGAATATCTACTATGGGCCTGAGCACTGTATTTCCAAGTAGGCAATGACCATTATTTTTCCTACCACTTTTCATTTTGCTTTAATACAAAAAGAGGTGAGGTATATGATTGAAGCAGATACCAGAAATGAGAAAATCATCTAACTGGGAGGACTGCAAAAATAATGTGACCAACATTCCCAGAAGAAAAATGCAATATGCCTTCTGTAAGCTCAGCTTTCTGGAAAATCCAGTAGACAATATTAAGGGGGAACCTAATTTCCTAGGTATCACCATAACACAGATTGCATATTAGCACTACAACAACATGTCCATACAGAACTTTCCCTTTGTGTGCATCTTATTTGGGAGTTTATAAATCGATGCAAAAGAAAAAAGAACTTCTGATGAAGGCTAACTATTTTTTATAAATCTGTCTACATTCTTCAGGAAATTATTGCTCTCAGTCAGATTCAGGTAGCACTGCATAGCAGAAAATGTGGCCATAGATAACTACTGAGCCTCCTCCACCAAAGGAATTTATTGAAACTCTTTGCATCACATAGTCTTAAAAAATCCTAGAGAATGATGCTGATTAGTCAAGCTCGGGTCAGTTGCCCTTGCCTGGACCAATCCACCATGGCGAAGGGGTAGGTACAAAACCACTTCCCACATCTGTAAGAACCATTCTCAGAGAAAGGGGAGCAATTATGAGTAAGGTTTATATCTGCTCTTGGTGTCTCCTACAGTCTTATAGGAGAGAAATGATGAGCAGAACTCAGTGGAGTGGCCATGTTTTACAAAGGAACCAAAAGTCTATTTCCTTCCTTTTCAGAACATGACAGTTATTACTATCTCTGGTTGACCATGATATTTTCATTTATAAAGCACAAGCATATTTGTCTTTATAAGAAAGCAGTACTGGGTTTTTGAATACTCTCATATTTCTATAATCTAGGAACTAGAATCCAGACACTGTGATGTGATGCTTTTAAGGTAACTATATTTGTGTGAGTGCTGAATACTTCTCTAAGAGCCAGTGTTCTATCACTAACATTTGTAGTAAGTGGCTGAAAGCATTTGGTGTTGAAACTAATTTGCAGTTATGAAAGATAATTTAATTGTTGGGTCTAAGGTAAGGTAGTGGGGAAAGTTACAAAATATAAATAAATAAAGAGAAGAAGAAGAGGAAGAAGAAGAAGAAGAAGAAGAAGAAGAAGAAGAAGAAGAAGAAGAAGAAGAAGAAGAAGAAGAAGAAGGAGCTTGTTTCTTTCAGAGTCCTCCAGAACTGAAATGCATGTATGTAAGCATTAGAGAAATTATGACACAAAGTTTTTTTTTTTTAAGATTTTATTTATTTATTTCACAGAGCTCACAAGTAGGCAGAGAGGCAGGTAGAGAAAGACAGAGAAGTAGGCTCCTTGCTGAGCAGAGAGCCCAATGCGGGACTCAATCCCAGGGATCATGACCTGAGCTGAAGGCAGAGGCTTTAACCCACTGAGCCACCCAGGCACCCATGACACAAAGTTTTAAGGAGTCTCTTCCATTGGGAAGAAAATAAGTCAGGATGTGGAAAAAGTTAACCACTTAATTAGGAGAAGTTGTTTTAAAAAATAGCTAGAGCTAGATTTACCTTATCTTTATAGATAGATAGCTTCCAGGTCATTTAGAATGTAGAAAATACACAGATCCTCTTTTGGAGTTAAAAAGTATAAGGGTGAATTGCTTGAGGCAGGAATAGATATCATATTAGCAGGGCAATATAATCTGGGTAAGATTTTACAGCCCTTTAAAATGGGCCTTTGATGTATATTCTGGGGAATAGAGAGTATCTCCAGGCACTCAGAGATTTAAGCTATCCCATAGGGCAATCAAATATGTTGATGGTCTATATATTATAAATTTGAATCATTATTCTAGTGAAACTAAGACCCTTTAGAATTCTAATCACGCCATGGCATGCTAGGAATCTGAGTTCTATGATTTGCTACTTGCTTTGCAGATGTAATTTAACCCTGATTACCTTGATTTGTCAGTCTGTCTAGGCCCAGTAGTGTTTAAGATATTAACTGTCTGCTGATATTTGATCAGGTATTAGAGAGTATTTTTCTTGATGGCAAAAGCTCAGTAATTTTGAAATTTTTTGAAAGTTTACCTCTGGTTGAACTGAAAGGTCATTTCACGTGAGGGTGGCATTGTCTAGTGTCCGCATTAGATCCTCCTTTGGTTACTGAAAACCTAATGTATGCAAAGCTCAGTTGACGGTGGAGCACACTGTTAAGTTATAGGCCAAGGAAACGTTAAATAATGAAAGAATCTGATTTTTAGCTGGACACAGGACTGCCTGGAAGAGTCCGTGTTTCCCACTAGCCTTGCAGCGAAGTGTTACCATCTCATCATTTCTGAGGATGAAGTGAAGGGAGAATGGTGTGTGCAACTTTAGGAAAATGTCCTTGGGTGTATGTCTTTATCTTCCTCCTTTTCTTCTTTGCTTCCACAACGTAGCATGATTGCTAAAGCTGAAATTGCGAATAAGGATCATAGGTAGCCAAGCAAGAAGATTCAGGTGTCTTTTACACCAAAGGTGCTTTGGGGGGCCATAACAGCCCTGGGTCACCAAATGCTAGATGTTTCGCTAGAAAAAGTAAAAAAACCCTCTATTTTGTTTAGGTTGCTGTTATTTTGTGTTTCTGTTGCTTGCAGCAAAAATGAATCCTCACTAAAATAAAATATATGGATCATTTAAAAAAGTATTTTTTGCTTTAACCAACATTTTTTCCCACCAACTAAATAACTACCAGGCCAATCAGATAAGGGGTCTTTTACTGAGCATGAAGAAACACGATCCCGCTGAATACATACATACCTTACATACTCACTCCCCTTACATAACAGTTATGACTGAGATGTATAACATTATATAAAGTCCTTGTCCATACCTCTGTTTATTTCTGCAGAAGTGGTATCTGTAAATAGAAATACTGGATTAATGACATACATATTTTATAAGTCAGTTGACACATATCTTCAACTTTCTTTCCAGAAAATTGTGTTAATGTATGTTATTAGCCCAGCAGTAAGCCTGTCTCAACGTACTTTTTTTTAAGAGTTTAGTAGTAGGGCACTGTTACTTTTCAGCTAATCTCCTAGGCAGAACATGAAACATGATAGATCTTGTAATTGGGTATATTTTTATGTGCATGTGATTTGTGTGTGTATGTGTGTGTTTGTGTGTGTAAAAGCAGAGCATCCTTGCTTACATTTATTGGTTATTTATTTGTATTTACCTATTCTGTGAACATTTTATCCATGTTCTTTTCCTAACTTTCATGCTGTTGGAGATCTTAATGTATTTAATAATTTGAAAGGGTCATTTGGGCACAGAATTTTATTAGCTGTTAAAATATTTTCAAATTAATTGTCCTGTTTAATTGGATATTCAGCTTATCTGGGGGTTTCTTTTCCACATGGTAAATACTGATTTGTTTAAGCTTAATAGAGCTAAAGCCAACCATGCCATCATTTTCAAAAACCACTCTCGCACACAGCTCTACCTTGTATAATAGCATCATTGCTCAAACATCATCTGTGATTCTATCTTGTCCCTGAGAAGGTGTTAAATATAGTTGTATAGCAAAAAAGGCACAAAATTTACTTGATTTTATTTTTCTAGAAGGTCATCTTAGAAAAATATTGGCAAGACTCATGGATTTCCTGGCAATAGAATAGGATGCTTTATATCTTAAATATAAAAGACTATGCCTATCAGATTAAAAAGGATTTGGAAGCATGGAGTTTGAGCCCAAAATACAGTTGCTGCTATAAAAGCTGCTACATTGACACTTGATTTAATTGTGTAAGTAATTAACCTATTCTCTTCCTTTCCCTGCTTTTCTTAAATAGCTACGAGTTATTTTTTACTTACTTTTCCCTCTTTTTGGTTCTTCTCATTTTTCTGTTTGTAACTTTATTTGTAGTCAATTCTTTGGTGAATAATTTACTTTCAATTAATTATTTAACTTAATATGCTTACTTTTCAGTTACTATGTCTCATATTTAATTACTTATTTAAATTAATATGATATTCAGTTAGTATATTTTATATTTTGATATACTAATTTCCATTTTGAAATTAATTTGAATTCCTCTCCCATATCCTTCCAGACCTGTCAAGATATGATAAGACTGATTCTATAAAATTGGTCTGTAGGTACTATTTATTAATGTCTGCTGTTATCCCTAATAACATTTAATATCTATACAGCATCATTCATTCCACATTTTATTATTTTATTTCTTTTCTACATATATCCATTTGGGAGATGAATTGGGTAGTTTCCATTTTACCTCCTTTTGTCAAATTAGCTAGAATCTATTTCTAAAATTCTTTAAGTAACAAATGATTTCAGATGTCAGTTTACATTTTCTTTATGTAATCAGGGGAGTTTATGGATGTCTTATATTAGGCAACTTTGAGTAGCCTAATTTAAGTGTGTCAACATCTGGTTGGTCAGAATTCAGAAATATCAGGAAATCCCCCTCCTACTTTTTTTTTTTTTTAATTACAGTGTACTGTGGATACATAGTAATCTTATGTTATACAGATGAGTAAAATTTGGAATTTGCCTTTAAGAAAGATCCTATAATCTGAGGAGATATAAAGACAAGCAATTCCTTATTTTAAAAGAATAAGAAAAAAAGAATGAAATAGGTGTTATTGTAGATATACCATCAAAGTACTATGGGACTATAATAAAAGGGGTGATTATTTTGATTGGGGTTGGTGAGAAAAGGCTTTCTGGAGCATTTGGCACTAGAACTGAGCATTGAAGAACGAATGAGATATTGATAATCCCTTGTATTGGGTAGGGTCTGTTAATTCTAACGAGGTTTTAGGTTTTTCAGATGTGTTGGGATTGATTACACCTCCCAAAGAGCTCTGGAAGGGCATTAGATCATCCTGAATATATGCATCCAAATACAATCTGGATATAATGTGCTTGTTAAAGGCATATAATAAATCTTCGTTTCTCTCATAATTTTAACTCGAATTTACTGATACAGAAAATAAAACCTTAGTCTTTTCAGATCATGAAATTTTAGAGCAGGAAGAGACCTTATAAATTACATGCTTAACCCTCTCTCTCATTTACAAAGAAAGCACAAAGGGGCTCAGTAATGGACCAAGGTCACTCAGTTAACTGAGCAGACTTTCCCCTCCATCAGAAGGCATGGCTTTGGAACTGGCACCATTCTATATCCATTATGGTAATTTTTACTGATTATGAAATAAATTCATGAAATCCCTATGTCTGTATAACAGGATACTTTAAAGTCTTCATGAACTTGCACGTTGAGCGAAGTTTGAAGGAACATAAAATGGACCAAAGGCAGAAAACACACCGGGACTCGGTACCTGCATAATGAAAATATGGACTAATCTGTACCTAGAAAAAGAGACACTGGCAGGACTTTCAGTCTGACGTTTACTTACTTACCTGGGGTGGAGTGGAGGAAAAGAAAAAGGGAGAGAGGAAGGGAGGAGAAGGAAGAGAGACAGAGAGACCGAGAGAGAGAGAGAGAGAGAGAGAGAGAGAGAGAGACTGAGGGAGAAGCGTGCCTCAAAGCCTGGAGGAGAGGTACCCTTTGTTCAACAAACCCTGAAAGGGAAGCCTCCCATAGCAGCCCTCTCTCATTCCCACCTCCAAGCGTTCGCTGAGCTGCTAGGTGGAGTCCGCGCGGCGGAGCCCGCGTGCACTCCAGATCCGGGTTTTACCTGCCACCCTCATCCCCCTCCTCCCCGCCCCCCCTGCCGCGCGAGCCCCCTCCCCGGCTCTCGGCGCTCCTGGCGCTCGCCAGCCCGCGGCTCATTCTGGCCTCGGCTCGGGCCCCGGCTGCGTCTTCCGCGCGCAGGCTGCACGGCCCCCGCGCGCCCGCGCTCCGACCGGCTCTCGGCGCGTCGCCGGGTTGCCTGCTCGCCCAGCACCTCTCGCCCCAGTTCCCAAGAGCGGGGATGCAGATGCTGCCGCTGGTCCGGGTGGGCGCCGCCGCCGCCGCTGCTGCTTTTCCCCGGACTGCTCGCTGCCTCCGCTTCGACAGCTGCCGCCGCCGCCGCCTGTGACTCGCCCCCTCCCCTTTCTTTCTTCTCTTTTTTGCCTCCGTCCTCTTTCTCCGGGTGTGCGCGCGCGCTGATTGCACGGTTTGCTTTGGCAGGAGCTCGCTCGTGTGTGCGCGTGTGTGTGTGTGCGTGTGTGGAGAGCGCCAGAGCCTTGCTCGCTCTCGGAGAGTCGAAGAAGAGAAAGAACCGAAGAGGCGGCGGCGGCGGCGGCGCGGAGCTCGGGGCCGCGCGATGAAGCTCCCACATGCCCTCGGCTGCCCGGCCCGGCCGGCCAGCTAATCGGCCACCCCGCGGGCTCCGCGCTCCGCGACCCCCGGGACGCAGCCCTCAGCGGCCGGGCGCCCGCTCCACCCGCGCGCCCCCACCGTGCACCCGGGAAGGAGTTTGCGTGACCCTCGCTCCGGCTCTCGGCGCGGGTTGCGGGCGCGAGAGGAGACCCTCCGCGGAGGGAAAACCTCGGGAGAAGGAGGCGGGTTTGGCGGAGAAGCAGCCAGCCCAGGCTCTCGCGGCTCCCCCTACCTATTCCATTGCTCCCTTTCCCAAGCGGAAAGGGGAGGACGAGGAAGAAGAAGAAAAAGAAAGAGAAGGGGGTGGGGTGGGAGAACTGGATATAAAGATCGGCTGGGGGATGGTGGAAGATTTTTGGTCTCTTCAGCAGCGTCTTTTCTTAAGCGGCGGCGGCGGCGGCAGCGGCAGCAGCAGCGGGAGAAGCAGCCTCAGTTATGACTGCCGCATGTTAATCGCTGCCGCTCGGGTCTCTCGGCTGCTGCTGGACACGGAGCCTGACTCCGAAGTTGTGCAACTGTGCACTGGGAGAGACATTTGAACCCTCCTCTCTCTTTGCTCCGTTTCGACCCCCTCGGTGTGTTGGGAGCGAGAGAAACGTCAAGGAAGACACGCATTTGGGTCTTTTCTTCTTATTTTCCCCTTGCCCTTTCTCCATGGCTGTGTAGTGGAAGAAAGGGGGAAGGAGAGACTTGTTGTTGTTGTTTCTCCACCTTCCTGCTGCCTTCTCTGCGCTTTGGTACCCTTCTTGGCCGCGAGTGGTGGGGTGCCTTCTCCGGGGCCGGCCGGTCTCTTGCCCCGGGCTCCATGGCTGGATTGTGGACGCTGCCCCCGGCTGCAGGTTGTTGAGCAACTGATGGGACGATCTCAGGCACCGGCGGTTACGAAAGGTAATTTATTCTTCTCACTCTTGCTAATAGTGGTGGCCCTGGCCCCGCGCAGGCGGTGGCGGCCGCGGGGCGGGCAGCTCAGGGGGTGCGGGCTTCACGCGCACTTACCTACCCACTCACACTCGCCTGCACACACACTCATCCGATCGTGATGCGGGGTGGGAAGGGAGCCTCCTGGCTGGTGGGCACTGGGGTTTGGCACGGGTTCGAGGTTCTTCCAGCAATTGGGCGATTTGGCGGCCGAGAGGGATGGAGGGGAGAGCAGAGCCGGCGCATTCACAGTCCAACACGCTGGGAATAGAAACTGGAATTTCCACCCCGGGAATTTTCCCTCCTCTCTCACCCCAGTGTCATCGCTTGGCGGGGGCTGAAAACAGACCAGGGGGCGCCTTCTCTCCATCGGCCCGAGCTGGTGCCGCTGGAGGCGGGAGCGGGCTGAATAGCCGACAGGGACCGGGTGAGAGCTGGGCTCTGGGCTGATGGGGACTGAGGGGCTGCGAGCTCACCGCGATCCTTCCCAGACTCCTGCCTGGAGCATCCGTAGGGGCCGCATTTGCCCAGGTCGCGCCCCGGAGTCGTATAGCGGTGCTGCCTCTCCGCACCCCGCCTGTGGTGTCCCCTTCACGGCAGTTTGGTTAAGAGCTGCTTCCCCAGGCTTTGTTAGGCGGTTTTGGTTGGAGGATGCTGCTACTCTCGTGGGTGGCCCGGGGCGGCGCGGTGTTGGGAGTGGGCACGGGGCGGGGGACGGTGTTGCACGAATCCGGGCAGCTGGGATGCCAGGGCGGGGTAGGAAGAGCGTTGGTGTCCGCGGTCGACTGGGTTACAGGTAGGAGGGCAGGCGCCCCGGAGCTTCCAACGGGAGAAGGGGACGCTCGGGCTGCAGCGGAGCGTCAGTGCCACCGCGCCCCCGCCACTGGTCCCCCGTCGGAGCTCAGGGGCTAAGCGTGCCAGCCCCCCAGCTTTAGGTGGGTGGGTGTAGATGTAGGGGTGGGGGCGACCTCTGCTACCAGGGTCAGTTGGCTGTGTGGTCGGCGTGTGCGTGACAGTGTGTGCGCGTTCCTGCGCGCTCCGGGGATGGCCGGGAGATATTTGTGGAGATGGTAGAGCTGATGCTACTTGAGCTGAGAGCTTGCTTATCGAAATCGCCTGGGATCCGCTTAACTAGAAAATCTGGTTTGAGGAGGCCGCCGGGCCCCATAAGGGCTACGAGGAAGCCTCACAGTGTCACCTCTCCCCAGTGAGGAGCACTTCCGCGAGATGAGTGCGGCGCGTGTCTCTGGTGCAGCGCTCGACGCACCCCAGATTGGCCCTGATGAGGACCAAGGGATAGAACAGTCATCTCTAGACCAGATTGCACTAACCGAGTCAAGCCATCATAACCCCTGGTCTCTGGAATTCTCCGGTCACTTCCCTCACTCTGATAGAAACGTGGGCTGCCTTATTGATTTATGGCCCAGAGATATCATAGCAATTGGGCGAACTCTAGGTGTGAGAGCCACCTCTGGGTGTCTCCTCCCTGTGTGTGATCCTGCCTGCGGTAGTTGGAGCACATTGTAAATAACGGTGTAAGCATCCCTGCCACACTCTCCTTTAGAGCCCAACCTGGTGGTGTGTCTTGTGTTTACTTTCCTGGGTGGATTACTCACTAGGAAGTATAAGCCTTCTTGCACCTCTGATTTTACATCCTTCCAGCCAGCTGCTGGGGAAATGAGGAGACGCATAGACTCTGGCAGGAAGGAAAAAAATGCCTTCTGTGTTTTGCTCTGAAGTAAATAGGCGGTCTGCTAATTTAGTGTCATCTGGGCTATGGACACTAGTTAAAGAATGTCATTGTAGAATCTACAAAGAAACACTTCTTTAGTAATTTTTCACTTGGAAAGTGTTCTTCATTTCCCTATGAGATTAAACAGAATTTAGCCAGATTTCCCTGATACGTTTTTCAGTCTGTAATGGTACGGAGTGACCTGGAGTTCTGGTGCCCAGTTTGTCTGTATGTGGATTATAGATAGAATTGTCAGTTCTTTTATAGCAGCACCAAGAGGTTTTCGAGTAATTTGTGTAGGAGCTAAAAGGATATTTGTGTTGAAATAGCTCTCAACTTTGTTTCACTCTTTTTTTGTTTGTTTGTTTTGTTTTGTAATCAAAGCATGGGTTAAATAATGTGCGAAGATAAACAGTTTTTAAAAAGTTAAAAAGCTAAACTGTTTTTCAGTTTTAATAATTAAAAGCTACTAAATTCCTTAGTTGTGGATTATCTCTGACTGCTTCGGTGTTTGGTGCAAATGACTGTGTTCTATTTTGTTTTTAAAAGTATAGCACTGTAATGTAAAATGGTACTTATTTTCTAGGTAATATCATTTCTAGATCTTTTTTTAAGACCTTGACTTCTTGAAAGAGCTTAAGCTGATAAAAAAAAGAATACAGAATCGTTGATGCTTGACTTTGATTAAGTTATATTTTTATGCACTATTGGTAGTGGCTGTCATCTTAATAGAAAACTTAGAGAATTGTGATTTAATTTATGAGAATCTAGCTTCATATGTTTGTCTCATTTCTAGAGGGTATGTGTTACAATCTCTACATTTGTAAATATTTCTGAAGATTAAAGAACACGCGTCCTCTCATTTTAGAAGATATAACCACAATGATTCCCAGTCCTTACAATAGAAGATTTGATCAGATCTGTTCTTTGTTTCCTAGCAGCATGTGTTTCCTAGCAGTCATACATTCCACAGGTCCTGATGTCATTAGAACTGTGTCTGTCAGCGTATTGTTCTGTCTTTAGCTGAAGGTGAATGTGTCAGAGTGCTTGAATGCCATTCCATAGCACTTCCGTATCTCTAAATATTCAATAACCTGCTCCATTGGTGTATATGGTTGTCTGGACTATTTCTATAAACTCGGAGGGGAGGAGTGATTAGTATAAAGGTTTATGTGAAATATGCAAATATTTCTTAGACCTGTTAGGCTGAGTCGGGCATCCCTGGCCTGAAGAGTGATAAATCAGCATGTGATTTGCCTGATGGGTAAATGCTTTTGATGTCTCATTTTAAGTGGCTTGGTGTGATTATCCTTCAGATTGAGAGCTCTCCTCAAAAATATGAATGGAAGGTTTTCTTAATGATCTTCTTACAGTTTGGAGATTTAAATATTCCTTTCCACGGGGAATAATAGCAAGTATGAGATGTGCTGGCTCCAGCTACTGTGGCTGGCATTGTTTCTAGTAATTAAGAAAGACAAATTTTTTTTATGGTCTTGATTTACCTTTAATTCTTTGGTGAGATACAGCCTAGCAAATCCTAAACAAGAGATTTAAAAATGTTATAAAAGCAAACGGATTGAAGATCGTCAAATAATATAATGCTAAACTCAGTTCTATTTCAGATTTCATTTGGACCACTTTAACCACTGGTTGAAACTCTGAAAAGGACTGCCAAGTAGGAGTGACAGTTCCCATTACAAGTGGGGCATTTTTGCCCAGAAATCAGCAAGGAAAACTGATTGATTTTTATATTTAAGAACAAAGAGCAATTTTTGAGAAATGCTGTGCAACCTAAATTTAGCATGGTGTGGATGGCTAGAGCAGTTGGAATTAGAGGGAGGTGATCTTTCCTTAAGTTTTGCAAATGGCTATTTTCCCTTGGATTTCTTAGATTTGCATTACATTCAAATATGGATTTGTTCACCTAGGGAGAAACCCTAAGGACAGAGGCTATATTGTAGTTTAGCCTTTATTTGCTTTCAAGGACATATTTACACTTAGACTATTATTGCATTTATGTCTTATTTTTTATGCAAATGAATTTCTTTATAGACTATTTTATAATAAAATATAAAAGATTCAACCATGAGTAAGGTCCCCCTGACATTTTCCCTTTGTTATCTCCATTTGTGTGTGTTGTGTATATGTGTATTGTTGTCGTTGATAAGTGGGGAGAAAAATCCTCATTTTTCATTCATTGTGATTTTATTGGCCAGTGTGAGAAAGTAATGCGAGCGTGCCTCTAGGTAGCATTGATGAGTCCTAAGATGTGCGTATACCCTCCCAAAACCTTTTGATGTCATTCTGTCTGAGTATTTTTGTGGCCCAATAAAATTAATTCTACTACTGCATAAGTAACCAGGTATGACATTTTTCTTAGAATTGTGACGTGTGCTTATGTACTAACAAATATGTAAAAGAGTTAACCATCGTACTCAGAATTAATTGGAATTCTCCATTTGTTTTAGGGAGTGGGTGAAGAGGGAGAGTTCTTATATTTGATCATAACAGTCTAGAGATCTTAATGATTTTTGTCTTGCTTAAGTCTTATTGACAGAGAAAACAAAAATTTAGTTTAATATTAATGAATTTCTTCATAAGAGTGATTACGTATACATACCAGAAGAAGTTAACATTTGGTCCCTATTATTCAAGAATCTAAATGGAATGATGTTGGTGGTAATTCTGTCTATTGTGAAAATTATTTCTGAGATGGAAAATTAAATCCCCCATTCGAGTATTTCTTTTTGGTAAAACTTGTTTGTCAGTTATTTTGTGAAGCAGGTAGTTCTCTCTTCTCAAAATGAGTTCAGGGGATATGTGTGGGTCCCTGAGACCCTTTCAGAGAACGTGTAAGAGGAAAAAATTTTTGTAGCAATGTTATGTTGTTATCTGTCTTTTACTTTCATACCTATAGAAGTGTACCTTGGAGTTTTCCAGAAGGCATGTGACTGTGATGACATCATTGCCCTGATGGCATATGGCATGTGTGCTTGTATATTCTTGTATTTTAAAATTTTCCAGTTTAACTATTAGTTCATAAATATTGATAGCTATAACCAACATATTAAAAAGTTGCTTTATGTCATCATTTTTTTAAGCATGTAAAAGGGTCCTGGGACCAGAGAGTCTGAGAACCATTGGTATTGACTTTTCCAAGATCTGTCTCTTGTACTTACTCCTTGTACCCCATCTGACCATATAAGGAGTCATCTAGGATAAGAAAATAAGACTGCTCACACTTTAAAAAGACACAAGTAGGTTGGAAATTTTATTACTTGACATTTTCAGTATTCTTTTTCCAATGTAGAAAGCTTGTTTTTAGTTTTTTGTTGGTTCCCAGTTACTGAAATAGAAACTTTAAAAATGCAGGTCTCCAGCCCGATTTGCTGACAATAGCAGAGGAGCTACTGGAAATATTTAAAATCTGGGCCCCAGGTCTTGATATTCTCATATCTGGAGAGACAGAATGGTGTGGTGATGAAGAGAAGAGACTTTGTGGTGTGTTTGCCTAGGTTTGATAAATTATTTGACTTTGGGTAAGACACTGGATTTCTTAATGCCTCAATTTCCTGATGTATTTTAATGGACATACAGTTGTTCTTAATTCATAGATTTTTGTAAAGATTTAAAGGGAAAGGACATGCAAAGTCCTTAAAACAGTTCTGGGCACATAATAATAGAGATGAACTATTTGCTACTGTCATTATTATTATTTTTACTAAGTCTCAGGAGGGTCCCAGGAAACTTTAATCAACTTCCCATGTGATTCAATTATGTTTCACCTCATTGCCTTACAGTATGTCTTAAAATGCTGTTAAATTTGAAAATTTCATATAAAAGATAATCGTGGCTTTATTTTACCCTCCCACTTTAAAAAACCCATCAAGAGTTGTGGGATTTTTTTTTTTTTTTAATTGCAAGAACTAAGAAAATACCTTTCTTAGCTTGGGCTAAGTTTAAAGTTGGGTAGAGAGTGAATGCCCAATTAAAACTAGATTTCAAAGACCCTAATTGAATATTTATGTATCTTGGGAATTATTAGGGAGGAAATCACTTTTCTGAAGTGATATCAAGACGACTCATTGCACTCTTAGTCTATTAATCACTATCCAAGCACCACAACAGGCTGTTTTCAGTGAAAAGGATCTTTGGGGTAATTATACAGTGTAGTTCAGTTTGTTTGTGAGCGGTAATATGCCTAATGAGTTAGGGAGGCTCCACAGAGAGATTAGTTTTACTAGATGCTCAAGTTTCACTGATGAACGGTAATACTTCTAAATGGCGCTTTGACATCTATGTGGAAACTTCAGAGAGATATTATTTATAAATTATATACATCTTGGGGGAAGATACTCCATGGCTAGTGTAATTTCTGACCTAGACCTACCACTATGAAATTAGTGTTGCAGTACTTCTCATCTCCACTGTGGTTAATACTGATCAAGTATTGTAGAAACTAAATTTTACTCCATCTATGGGCACTGTCCCTTATTATGAACTTCTCAGAAATGGCCTTTGGAACGGGAGGCACTTGAATACAGTCCCACCTCCACAACCTCCTAACTGTCCTCTCAAGCTGTAAAATAAAAGTAATAAAAGCTACATGGCTGGTTTGGGGAGGGGAATAGGAAGTAAATAGAAAAATGCCTGATAGAGTGAGCATTTAATGAATGGTCCCTATTACTATTAGTTACAGTATTATTAGAAATGTCCTTAAGTACCATTAGTAAGAAAATTAGCTAAATCAAAGATCATTTTCTTAATTGAAGAGGTCTTGATGAGCTATGAAAATCAATAGCATTTTCATAAGCAGTTGAGAAAGGTTTCATGTGTCTTTTTGTCTTTCCCGTGTTCTTTCCCTCTCTTCTTTTTTAACCTTTTGTTAAGTACCTATTTTTGAGTTTTTCATCCTAATCTTAAAATGTTATGCTCTGCTACTAATTCCCCACCAAAAATCATATAATCCTGACAGGAAAATATTTTTGACAGCCACCAAGTGCTGTGTCTGAAGATTGCCTTTAAATCACGTATAAAAGTAGCAATTTAACTTAAGACATTTTAAATTAAACTCCTGATCATCTTTTCACATGGCATCAGCAGCTCTTTAAGCTTTAACTGCATCAGAATTTCCTGCGGTGTTGTAACCAAATCAAGTCATCATAAACGTTCACGATTTAAGGATTTCTATGCTTTTAAAAGATTTATAATCCTAAAGTTCAAGTCCTTGTAAGATTGCGATAAATGTAGTCGAACCCTTAAAATTCAAATCCCCAAATTGCTTTAAAGACCCGAAGTATTGAAAGAGTCATAAATAACCCCAAATTTTAGAATTAGCATCTGTATGTCAAGGATGATTGCCCATAAAAGAAGTTATTAAGATGGGTGACTTATACCTATAATTATCCAGCATTTATGTTAAAGAACAACAAAGTAGGTGGTAAAGATGAATGAAAAAATAAGCTGCACCTTGGACAGCTGAGTTGCTAAATTGTACCAGAATTAAGTGTTTTAAAGTATGACTCAAGAAAATGAAAGCCAAGTAGAAAGGACACCCCCTTCTGTTTGATCAGCTTGTGTTGGCGTTTATGCATCCTGCAGAGGCAGAGTGTGTTACTATTCAAGACAGCCCCAGTGGCTCCACAGTAGCCTGAGCCTGTGAGAATAGGGGAGAGACTCAAGCCCAGTTTTTGATGTTCTGCATGGGTGGGTAACCTGAATACTAAAATGCATTCCATTGACAGCTGACCCTGTAAGACGTTTTTCAACAGTCTCCTATTTTGTTTTGTTTTGCTTTGGTATTTTTTCCCCCTTTTCCTCTCCTCAAAACTCTTCCAAATACTTTTGGATGAGAGTAAATGGTCCTGACTGATGGTCATCTTTTTGTATGAGATTTTATTTCTGGCAAGAATGGAAGGCTCAACTGGTTTATATTTATGTCTTCTGTTTTTTCCAGTTTTCAGTGTTCTTGATTTGTCTGTCAATGGCTGATGGTGGCTGTTTGAACCTTGACTCAGAATACTGATCATGACTTCAAGGAGTGGACAGAGAGTCTCTTGAGACATAGTTTTCTGTTAACATGTACATCTATAGACTTTCTTCTTCATATTGGCTTTACTTGTTCAGCTGAATTTGTCTGTTGAGTTTTAATCATATTATTAACTGTAGTTGACTTCGGAAGAACAGCTTAGGCGACCGTTTTCTTTTAAAATAATGCACAGTCATTTTTTGAGTTACAGGCATTTTCAGTGAAATTTCATTTTAATTTTCAAGAATTTTTATGTGTGACAGTTAAATATTATTTAAGTCATTCCAAAATGCTGCACATTTTATAACATTTCGATTATCTTATGGACCTAAATTCAACTTACAAGATTTAGTAAAATGAATGTATTCATTATCTCTTTTAATTGCAAAGACACCTCCAACTAGCTTTAGGCTAAAATGATTAATTTATTGGGAGGTTATTACATTTCTTACCTAAAGAATCTTTACTTAGGCATCGGAAAAAAAAAAATAGCACCCTGAATTCCACTAGGATTCTCTCCAGATGAATGCCCCTTTCCTTCTCTTTGTTACCACCTTTCCTTCTCTTTGCCTACTGGATCCTTTCCCTTTGACCACGGTCTGAATTTTTGGTACCCGGTATCAGTCTACTCTCTTCAGCTTAGTGGAGTCAGTAGTGAAATTGTAGATCCTTTGTGGACAGACACCTGGTTAGCTTGAAGAAGGAAAGACTCAATTAAAAAGGCAGTTAAAACCTGAAAGTTCACTGTGGTGATCCTTTGTTAGCTGAGACAGATCAGACATTAGGAGAATTGGCTAGGAAAACCATTAAAAATGGGTTTTATTCTCTTCCTGTATGTGACCAAGGTGATTTTGGAAAATGCTTCCCTACTTACTTGGCCCAACAAACACATGCAAATCAAGGGATTCAAATCTTTAGGTTCAAGAACACCTGTGAAACTGCCTGAGTTGTCAAGGCAATGCATATCTGTAGAGCCACCAAACATTTGAAAGATGTTACTTTACTTAAGCAACGTATGCCGTTCCGTCATATGATGGTAGAGTTGTCATTGTACAGTTCCAAATAAGGGACTGGACATAGGTTTGGTGGTAGATAGAGTGCTGAATTTTTGCATATGCTTAAAAATGCAGAGATCTTAAATGTAAGTGTAGGTTTAAATGTAAATTATTTAGACATTGAACATAACCAGGTGAACAGAGCTCCCAAGATGTGCCATTGGACACAAGAGTTCATGGTTAAATTAACTTATGAATTAGCTCCACCAGTCACATTATGAGGGTTCTTACTGAAAAGGAACAAAGTTTCTAAACCACATGTAGAGGTCGCAAGAGAAAAAAATTATCCCGGAAGGAACTGAAGAAACAAAAACTTATGGCATGTGAATAAATACATTGTAAAATAAATGCAAATATAAATAAAAGCAGAAAGGTGGGTTTGCAGATGTGAATCCATCCATTAGAGACATCTAATTGTTTTACACTTGTTAGTATACTCATTATGGCATGCTACTATATTTATTCAAGTAAACCTTATGTTTAGAGGCAGGATATTCAAAAGCACATCAAATAGGACATTTCATATAATTTATTAACTGTCTAAAGGATCCAATGAAAATATACTTCAACCTGTCCAATAATAATGTTATCCATATGACAGGCATTATTCAAAATAATGGATCCATTATTATTAAAAGTAGAGTATGGGTAGTGTTTAATGCTGACACTTGACCAGCTCAAATAAAATGATGCTTTAGAAGTATTTTTTGTAGACTTTGGGAAACCTCCTTAATGTACTGTTATTTATTTATTATTTTATTCAAAATGGGAAACGTATTGACTTCATTTTTTTAGTACCAACTGAATATAAGTAGTAACATACGAAGATAATTTGGGAGATTTTTAAAGGTTAGTATAAAACTTAATTAGAAGAACTCCCATGTACCTTCCTCATTGTTGCATATCCTTGAAGAAGAAAGAGCACTAAAAATTAGTAGTCTGTCAACATTGTGTTTTCCTGAATTGACATTATTAAGCAAACTTTGTGAGTATTTCTTTCTTTGGTGCATTTTATTAAATGTGTGATCGTATCTTGGTGAAATAGCCTGTTGGGCTGCAGACAGTAAGGTTCAAAATGAAATTTGCTTAGAGCCTCTGAACAGACATTTTTCAGTGAGACCTTTTTTGAATATTGGATGATAGTGAGATTGCAGGGGTGTGTATGTGTGTTTTTTTCCTTGAATATAGGGAGTGTTGAGATAGGGCAACAACACAAAAGTAATGAGGTATGAAAGAAAGCATTAGGTTTGTAAATGAGAAATTAACCTACTTTATTAAAAATGAATGAATTATTTGTATGAGGGACTATGTATCTTTATCAGAGGATGGTGTGGTGGTCTGTCTCCCTTGGTTTAGTAATCTCACTGTGTTAACTTCCTTCCTGCTTACTCTCTCTTAGCTTGGTAGATGTTATTCTGGAATTGTTGCTCTTATCCCAGTGTTCATCATGTATGTAAACTCTTTTAATCCTACTTGGGTGCCCTTAGTATCTGCATTTTGATTTCCACTCGTCCCTCCCAATGCAGCTCATTCTAAATTCTGAACAAACATATTTTAAAAAGTTGGTGTTTTTTTTTCTTTCTGATTATAGTACTTGCTCATTTTGAATACTTGTGAAATATAGAGATGCATAAAGTCAAAATAGAAATCACCCTATATATCATAGTGGTACATTTCAGTGTTCACAGGCGTTATTTCACACATATTTTAACTTGATTATCCACATATTCTATATATTATATGTATTTTATGTGTACGTGTGTTTGTTTTAGTAGAATTAAGGTTAAACTATATATACAGTTGGTGTAATTCTCCCTAAATTTCCCAATGCCATTCAATTTTTTGAAAGCATCATTTTAAATATTGTACAATGTTTTGTAGAGTGACACATTATGATTTACTTAAACATTTCCTTATCTATGTGGATTGTCATGTTTTTCTAGGATAAGTAATGTTAAGTTTGTCTCATTTTCTGGTGACTTTTTTCTTTTTTTTTTTAAGATTTTATTTATTTATTTCACAGAGAGAGAGATCACAAGTAGGCAGAGAGGCAGGCAGAGAGAGAGAGGGGGAAGCAGGCTCCCTGCTGAGCAGAGAGCCCGATGTGGGGCTTGATCCCAGGACCCTGGGATCATGACCTGAGCTGAAAGCAGAGGCTTTAACCCACTGAGCCACCCAGGCACCCCTTTCTGGTGATTTCTGTAGCACAGATTCCTTGAAGTACAATTACTATGACAGAGTAAATAAATACCATTTGACTTTTACTGCTTGGTTACCATGATCCACATGCATCGTTGTTGTCTGAGCGTAAGTGGTCCCCCTAACTTGCTGGAAATTCTTTCATGAGAATTTTTAACTCTTGGTTATGGATAATTAGTCATTACTAACTCTAGGTTATTATATTCTTAGTAAAGTTAGTAACTCACTGTTCGGTAGTTTTTAGGAATTACTAACTCATATATATCAATGTGTAAAAGCTGAGGTCAGTAAAATAGTAATAAAAAATGAAATTTACTGGCTATTAACATTTAAATAAGGGACTGTGCCTGATGTCTTTGAATTTAACATAATATTAAAACAAAACCATACAATGAAACTGATTTATGAAGAATTGAAAAGTTCACCATCCAGTTTATGTCCCCATAAACTTTCTTAGTTTTGTTCTCTGCTCTGAATAGGTCTCTTCTCTCACAAGTTCATCTAAAGCATCAGCTTAACAAAGCTCTTCTCTACCAAACCCATATGGAACAGGAACAATGGAAGGCTTGGTTTGGGCTTCTTAAAAATTTAAGTATGAAAAGTAGAGGTAAATTTAATCAGGAAACATATTTAAAGTAAATGAAGTTTGTTTATAAGAGGAGAAAGAGGTCAGTAAAGAAAAGTAACTAACCAGCACATTGTGGCTCATAATTAGCGAACATGAATTCAAGTTTTGTTTGTTATTAAGTTCAATTAAAGATGTGCCCATAAGAACAAAAGTGAGTGATGAATTATGAGGTGTTCAGTAGCTCTACTTAGATTGGAGGAAGAAAACAGCAGGTGTATATTGCAACTTTTTATAATTTTTAGAGTGATGGCAATACCTATTGAGTTTGATTTCAGTAGTCCTTTTTTTGGTCAAAAGGACTAACAGCTCTGGGGCACCTGTGGCTCAGTCCTTAAGCATCTGCCTTTCAGCTCCGGTCATGATCCCAGGGTCCTGGGGAGCCTGCCACTCCTTCTGCTTGTATTCCCTCTCTGTTTCTCTCTCTGTCAAATAAATAAATAAAATCTTTAAAAAACAACGTGTACTTTAAATACAATTTTGTAACTTCTGGTTCCAGTCATAAAGGTAGAAATGTAAGGTACATTCCTAGCAGTCAGATTGGTAACCAGTTCTTCTTTACTTTCTATATTTTCTTTAAATCTACACTAGAACATATTTATAGGACAGAATTTAAAGCTTGATTAATAAATGAATATATAACTGCATAAGTGTGCTTTATGGACCTAGAAGAAACAATTGAACATGAAAGCAGTGTTTGAAGTTACTGTTGCAAGATAAGTTCAAGTACCATTGAAAATTGCTCTGTACCTGCATATGAAATAATAAAGGCATAGAAGGAATCTTAAAAGGCACACTCTAGCACACTTTGTTTCCTCAAAATAAATATTAAATTGTTGTTGATTAACAGCTCCCTGTTTGCTAATTAGCAGGTATAAGATTTTAGTTATATGAGGAATTTCTAGCCATCTGCTGTGTGATATTGTTAACCGTAGTGACAATATTGTACTGTACAATTAAAAACCTGTTAAGAGGGTAGATCTCATGTTCAGTATTCTTACCACAATAAAGTAAAAATTAAGTTCTCAAGAACTGAAGTGACATGTCCAAAGTGACACGGCTGGTTTACAGCATATAGCATTGCATATGTGCCTTTTATTAAGGAATTTCTCAGTCTTGTACTTGAGTGTTCTCATTTTTGATTTTAGGCATGGTGGTGTCACTGTGTAGCTGATCACACCGGTCTTATAACTTCTTTCAGTCTGTTTCATTTGTAAATTGTGGATAGGACTGGGGGGTTCTTTCTCTAAAAGCATCCGTGAGGTAAAAATAAAATGGTAGAGCTCATTAGTATAGAATACTTGTACTAGCAAGTTGATATTTCAAGAAAACTTAATAGGTATTTTTAAAAAGAATTTTCAAGTTACATTCTTCTTAAAGTGCTAAGGCACAAGATTACATGTGGTAATAGTATATTTTGAAACCATAAAATAGGTTAGACATTCTATTTGTGAATGCTTAATAAGAAATGGACATAATGAAGGTATTTTACATTCTTTAAAAATATTAAGGACTCTAATACGTTTCTCTCATATTTCTCTTTTTATATTTCTCTATATTAAGGATAGTAATTATTAGCAATGAATCATATTAAGATTTGATATATGGGATTCAATACAGTTTCTTATATCAGCTTTCTTCCCCTTATGTTTATATACCAGATACATTCCACATCTAGAGTTCTGGGCCCAAGGCACTATTATCTTCTACTAAGGCAATTTCTTTTTTTTTTTTTTAATTTTTTTTTTAAGATTTTACTACTAAGGCAATTTCAACAGCTCTTCATTTATAAAGCAGAAGTGTATATATTGAATATTGAATAATCAATGTTCCGCTTTCTCTCCTTTTTTTAAAATGAATTTATTTTTTTAACCGAATTTATTTATATAAAATTATTACACATCATGTTAGGATTTAAGCATTAATGTCATTAAGTTCTATATTAAACAAATGATCTTTACTGAAAGTAATAAATACACATGTAGGAGAATACAAAATATAGTAATAAAACGTATGTTAATGAGAAGCAAAGAGAGAGAGAATAAGCTTGAGAGTCAGAAATGTATGATTTCCAAGCCCCTCTCTTTAGAACCTTGTAAAAGTTACTTAAGTTCTCCATACCTTGGTTTCCTCAGGTTTAAAATGGGGATAAACACACTTACCTTTAAGAGTTATCGTGAAGGATAAATAAGATGATATATATATAAAACATTTAGCCCATGGATGGCTTTTATTGTTTGTGTTAATTTTTTCATTTGTTGTTGAGGTTGGGATCTTCTAAGTGGGTCTCTAAATTGTTCTGATGTTTTCTGCAGTTTTCAAAGGACCAGCTTCATTAAGGTGTTAATTTTGTTTATTCACTATATGTAATTGTCAACACCAAATGTCCGAAGGCTCCTGGTATATATATGGAGCATAATGTGGCAGAAGGAGCCTCTGACTTCATAGCACTTGCAAAATCATGGAAATAAAGAGGCATTAAGCAGTGCATCTATTATCATTAATTATTTAGTTGAAATTGTGGTAAGTGCTACAAAGGTCAAGTCCAGGATGGTAAGAGAGAGAGCTATGGCAACACGTTCAGACCTTGTCTGTGTTGGAAGGTGAGTGGGATCTGGAAAGACTTCCCAGAGCAATTGACATTTGAACTGAGGTAGGAAGGTTGACCAGGCACCCAAGAGAATATGCTGGTTCATTGCTCCCTTCACATTCTGTCATCATAAGAGCTCATCAAAAACCCAAGCATGTTCCAGTGTAGGAGGTTAATAGAGCTGAATAAAGGGAAGAAAATTGAGCATAGTTGCTTTGACTTGGCAATAGGGACAACACACTGGAATTTTTCACTTTTCAGAGAAAGTAAGTCAATATAGAGAACATTTTAGTATCAGTTGTCTGCCTGTAATATTAAATTTCAGGACAATAAACTATCTATTGACCATAAAGAATGCTCAGGCACTATAGATTTGAGATGAGGAGAATACTTGAGAGCTATACAAATACTGAAACCAAGACTCTTTAGTTTTGGAAATGTAGATCTGTGTCTTTGTGACTGCTAGGTTGTTTTACTCTAGAAGGTTGGTTTCTGTTCATCCTCATCCCCATCCCCACTGGCCTATGAAATGTCCAGTATCTTTTGTTCCTGAGGAACTCTGTAGAAGTGAAGGAACCAGCTTTAGGAATACCAGTACCAAAGTTTGGCAGTTCTGTGGTTATCACTATTTCTTTGTCAAAGAAGAGCAGTAAAATATCAATCTGGCAAACATTTGTTAAGGGAAATGCTGTATTATCATTTAGTAAAGATGGTAGACTTTGTGTATCATCTCTTTATTTCTAAAAGTTAGCTATTATGTAAATTTTGGAGACTTCCTACAGTGTTTGAAGAGAAAGCTGATTTTCTTGTTATTTAGAATAAATCATTTAATATTAATAAAGTGATGGTAAAGCATGTTTTAAAAAATAGATGATATTAGTTTAAGAGTCTGAGCAAAATGATAAGTGTGGTTTAAGAAAATTATGTTAGGTGAATAAAATTTTTAACAGAGGAGAAGTACTATAATAAGAAGATAGGAAATTCAGAGTCATTAATCTTTTTCCTCCATTTATCAGTGTTTGTTGAGTGCTTCCTGTGTGATAAAATGAAATACAGCTTTGATAGAGATGAAAAAGAAGGAAAATACTGAATATTATGAGGATATTAGGCTCAGGGATCTCAGGCACTTTAGATGAGAGGTTTTCTTTTCTGCTGAGCCTTGGGGTATATATAAGAGCTGACCAACCTAATAGACTTCCCTAAGAAGAGAACCTGCTGTTTCAGTCCCTAGAAGAAGAAAGATATTGGTTCTTGTGAGGGATTCAGAGAAGATCTAATAGCAAGAACATAAGGATTGAGAGAGGAAGTGGCATGAAATCTGGCTAGAAGTAGGAACCCTGCATTTGTAGTGGTGGTTGTTTTTGTTTGTTTGTTTGAGGTTAAGTATTTTGGACTTTATCTTAGGAGCAGTGGGAAGACGTTAAAGATTTTAAGCAGGGCAATAACAATATCGGATTTTCATCTTACAAAGATCATGTTGGCTCCTCTGTGTAGACACAATTGGAGGAGGGATCAAGAAACGGATGTGGAGAGAAGTTATAGGAGAATCCATGCTTCTTCTTTGCAGCTGGGAGGTGTAGGACAGGGCCTGTCTCTTTTTGGTGTCAGTCATATATAAAGAAGAGGTTTACATTAAATAATATCCCTTTTGTCTCTAATATTCTGTACTTTAATTTGATTGCAAGGACACAAGGGATCTAAGTGATGGTAATCATTGGTTAAATGACCTTATTTGAATTTCCTACTCATTTTTACTGATCTACTTGTTGATGTACTGTTATGTGGTTATAGTACTCTATCCATTTGTTAAGTCAGATGTATTTTTACCTGAATTTTAAAATTTCTTCTTTAGAGACATATAATTAGAATTTTTATATGTTTGTATTTCTTTTTTTTTTTTTAAGATTTTATTTATTTGACAGACAAAGAACACAAGTAGGCAGAGAGAAGCAGGCAGAGAGAGGAGGAAGCAGGCTCCCTGGCTGAGCAAAGAGCCTGATGTGGGGCTCGATCCCAGGACCCTGGGATCATGACGTGAGCTGAAGACAGAGGCTTTAACCCACTGAGCCACCCAGGCGCCCCTATATGTTTGTATTTCAAATGCTAAGTAAAAGTCATATGTTGGAACTACATTTAGTTTAGTTACAAGGATTTGAACCACAAAGTTTCTTACATTTTTGTCATAACAGTGTTTATAAATCCTCATTATTGAAGTCATTCAATGAAGTTCCTATTTCTTTCTTTGAAAGATTTTATTTATTTGAGAGAGTGAGAGAGAGAGAGAGAGAGAGAGAGGAGTTGTAGGGGGAGTGGGAGGGAGAAGCAGATTTCCCACTGAGCAAAGAGCTTAATTCAGAACTTGATCCTGGGAGTCCCAGATCATGACCCGAGCCAAAGGCAGACACCTAAATGCCTAACCCACTGAGCCACTGAGGTGCCCCCAAAGGAATTCCCATTTTAACAGTAAGTACATGTTTCCTGCAACACTGCAGTGGTATGCTAATCTTAGTGACAAAGGCAAAAATGTTAATTGTATATTATTTAAGAACTTCTCAGGCACTTTAGCTTTTATGACTTTTTCATTAATAATTTAAATATTTTATTTTTCCCTGAGTCCTGTCTTCTAATTCTCTGTAGCCCTTTTGTTATATCTCTTTTGTGACATTTAGGACATACTGTGCCATGGCTTTTCATTATTCCTCTTCTTGCTTTACCTCTTGCTGAAAATATAAATTCACTGAAGGCTGGGGCTGCTTTTAGGTTTTCATAATCTGGAGTACTTGAGTATGTAAATGAGGTTTGTGTTTTAAAGGTGGTGGTGTAGTGTGTTAGATAAAGCATCATACGTGAAATGCACCTTGTGTAACTTAAAAAAAAATAGCATAGACTCTAAAAACTTGGCTGTGTCTGTGAGATTTAGTGATTAGAACATGGGTGTTAGAGGCAGATTAACGTCATCCTAAACCTTGGAATTACTGTATAACATCAGTGTGACTTAGGGTCCTTTTCTGTGCCTTGGTTTCCTCTCCCGATTCATTGGGCTAATGATATCTATTTTATAGCGAGATTGTGAGAATTAAAGTAGTTCATATAATATAGATCACTGTCATGAGGTTTGGTTATTGTATGTGAGAGTCAGATGGAAAAAATAGGTCCCATCATCACCCTTGCCTTACTTAGCAAGAAGAGTGGAGGACCCGAGTCAAGCCATCTCTTATTTTCCTCTGCTCACAAACTTTTTGTGAGATTGACATCGTATTTCTTATCTGTTGATGCAGTTTTCATGGCTTTCCATTTGGAATCATTTTGTCATGTTACTTCATGTATACTATATTATCTTTTTCTATCTCTGAGTTATTCTGAAGGTAATGATTATCTAGCAATGTATGAGATACAAACAGAAGCCCTAACACTTGTAGGTACTGTCATATAAGAGTGCCAGAAATGCCTTTATTACTTACTTCCATACTTTCTGTGGGCATATATACTTAATATAGAGAGACTGTAAAATGCAGTTTGTCTACATAGTGTTTCAGGGCAGACAAATTTTCCCCACTGTACATTTCCCCCTAAATCAACTATATTTACAATTTGAAGAAGATTACTCATTTTAAAAGCAATGATCGAAGAAAATAGTATTATTGTCGCAAAGAAAGAACTATTTCAAAGGATAGGGTATGTGCTCAGAGTCATTTAGGTAACTGTCATGTTGACTGGAATAGTTTTAGAAACACATAAAACAATGAAGGATTATAATCAAATAGCGCTCAGCAACTTTATTGGCACCTTTAAGAAAAAAGTATACAATTGCCGTGCATAATTAAAACAATATAGTTTTCAAAAATATTTTGAAAGCAGGTATTCTGAAAGCATTTACAGATGTGCATGAACTGGGAGTTGGTGCCCTTTATCCCTTGGCCTGTGAGAACCTGCTCCTCACAGGTAGGCTTGTAATATGATGTCAATATTTGCGTCGTCTTGAACAACTGCTCTTTCAATATAGGATATTCCCTGTTCTCTAATTATACTATCTAGAGGAGATATAATTTTAAACCTCTGTTGACAGCTGAAAGGACTTTTTGCAAGAACATAAAAACCCTTAAGTTCTTGTTCTGGGTAATCAAATACCCGATTTTAGTTATAATCCTAACTGCTCTAAAAGTGAATATGTAATTTTTCTGTGAGTTTTTTGACTTAATACTTTCTTCCATAATTAAATTGTTTCAGTTTTTTCTGAATGCTGTATTAAAAAGAACTGTTAAACACAGTGTGACATAGCGCTAAACATATTTAAAAAAAACATTTTGAATAATATAAGGTAATTGTAGCAAACCAGATGTTGCTAAGTTCTTATTTAATCAGAGATAAAAAATATTCACAATATAGTTTTGTCTGGCTGTCAGCTAAGATAAATGAATCCATTTCAATCAGCATGCTCCTAGCGAGAAAAGGAGGCGATATAATAACATTTTTCCAGCTACATTTGTTGAATATAAATATTAATCTTCTATGTGCTTAAAACCATGCTGTGCCAATTCCATCACAACTATAATTGCAGAGAAGCCTTTTCGGTTTTTTATTTTTATGAATTTTACTTCTTTTTATCGTTCTGGATGCATTGAGTTAGATTCTACTTTTCATTTAGATTATATGTCCACGTAGGTTTTTGTTAATCTTCTGTCATTTTGAGGCTACTTGTTAAGACACTATTATGTAATTTATTCTCCAAACATAATACTGCCATATTGTCAAGGTTTTTTTTCCCCCCTTCTCCCAAACCTACACCTCTGTCTTCACTTTTTAAAAAAGTCTGATACAATACATGGGAGAAATTTAAATATTAATATTTTATATATTTCCTCTTTTGTTCTATTGCATTAGTTAAGACAAACTGCTTTCAGAGTTTGCTGACTTCTTAGAAAATGGAGCATAAAGTAAAACACTTCAAGGAAAACAAAATGCAGACTAACAAAACAAAATAAAATAAGGCAGAAAGCCAAAAAAAAAAAAAGTTAATTTCAAGCTCCATTAGAAATGCCAGGGAGAAGAATGGCAAGATACCATGATAGGTACAGGGACCAAAGTGATAAGGAATGAGTTTACATATTCTAGTCTTCTTGTTGTGTAGTCAAGAAAGGTGGAAAGGAAAGCAGACCAGAAAGTGAATAATTTATCTCTTAAGATAATCTCAACAGCATCACTTTTCTATACTAATGAAAGTTTTAAATTTAAATTTATATTCTATCTTAAGGGCCTGTATACAAGGGGCTGTAGTAAGATGTTTGATATTATGGTCCCAATTGTTGATTTCTGTCATATGTCTGGAAAGCTTGTAGAGAAAATTGCTGGTATACTAGAAAACCACTATGAACTGTAATAATTACCAGAGCTAATTGATTGTTCCAGCTTATGTGGATGTTTGTCCAGGCCATTTATTGAGGAAATACAGAAAATGAAGATCAAATTTGGAATTTTATTTCCACCTCTAAGAATAATTCTGAAGGACGAGTCTAAAAATTTTTTTAATTTGTAAAGTTATCTTCTCTCCCTCATCTCTGTTTTATTCATGTCCTCTTCAGAAAGCAAGTTTTGAAAACGTTCTTCTTCATCGGTAGATAGAAAGTTGGTTGGAGGTATTTCACAAAATTGTTTTTAGAGAGAAATTAGAATGCTAAGGAAGGAGGGGGGAATCATAGGTATGGTTTTATCTCCTCTTGCTTTTATTATGGAAGTTTGAGAAAAGAGTAGAAAGCATATTTGATGGGCTCTCTCCACAGCTGTAGATACTATCTACAGTGTGAGTGAAAAGACAGTGATGCAAAATTGTCCTTTTATGGACTTCTCATTAGTCTTCTTGCTTCAGTGTCTTGCATGAGGAATAAAACAATACTCTTCTGGAACAGGGTAGTTTTGAATGTAGGTGTAGAACCAGATTGGTGAGTGGTGGTGTCAGTCAAATGCCTACTTGTGTTTAAGATTTATATGTCAACATTGTGGGTGTTTTGCCCACACACTATGGGGTAACAGCCCATATTTGATTTTAATTTTCTTCCTATGGTGTTGAGGGTGTGTGTCTGAGTGTTTGTGACTTAGTGATTGTCTGGGCAAAAGAGGCAAGTCATTTGGAGTTAACTTGTCGTTCTTACCTTGGCCAGTTTCTGTCTGCCTCCCCTTTGACTTGTGAAGCATAATAGAAACCATAATTTAGAAAGCAAGTCATCAGCTTCCAAGGGCAAAGTACTAGTAGATTCTAGACTTTAAATGTGTGATTTGTGGGGGGTTGCCAGATAATTACATTCAGAAATCTAAGTTCACAGAGTACTAGGTAAGTGTCTCTATACTTGTTAACCTCTCATTTTAATTTCTTGATGTATTGCTTAATGAGTCAATACCCTTTGTACTCACAAAGTTTCTGTATTGGTAAATGGGAACTTATTTGGGGATAATTTTTAAAAATCATACTTTAATTTTTATTTCCAGAAACAATCTTTGTGTATACCTGAGTAGGGTCTCAAAGTCAGAGTTGATGAGAAGTTCACACTAATAACTTTATTATTACTCTTTCTTCTAGTTTTTAGAAAACTTTATTGTTTATTTTCCATAGCTATAATTTTTGGGGTGGACTTTCAAATATCTAAAAGGTGTTTATATGCTTTTATTTGGGTGTTTGTTGATATTCAAATGTATGTCACATGAATGTGGGAGCCACTTTTTTATTCTTTTAAAACTTCTTACAGGGACACCTGGGTGGCTCAGTCAGTTACGTGTCTGCCTTTGGCTCAGGTTGTGATCTCAGAGTCCTGGGTTTCAGTCCCGTGTTGGACTCCCTGCTCGGTGCAAGTCTGCTTCTCTCTCTCCTCCCCACTCATGCTTTCCCTCGATATCTTCTGCCTCTCTCAAATAAATATATAAACTCTCAGAAGAAAATTACAATTTTGATACAGGAGTGGTCAGAAACTTTAAATATGTGGGTTGACTTTGGTCTGTAAATTGAAAGTTTCCAAAGCATAGGTTTATTGTTTCTTTCTTTCTTTCTTTCTTTCTTTCTTTCTTTCTTTCTTTTTTTTAAGATTTTTATTTATTTATTTGATGGACAGATCACAAGTAGGCGGAGAGAGAGTGAGAGGGAGAGAGAGAGAGGAGGAAGCAGGCTCCCTGCTGAGCAGAGAGCCCGACTTGGGGATCTATCCCAGGACCCTGAGATCATGACCTGAGCCGAAGGCAGAGGCTTTAACCCACTGAGCCACCCAGGCGCCCCAGGTTTATTGTTTCTTATTAAAACATTGTGTGTTCATACTTTCTTTAGCTGAAGGAGAAAAAAATGGACTGGGCCTTCCAGATTTTCTCTGGAGGGAACAAAGAAAAGTTGTGTTATAAACCTTATTTTTAAAAAAGTAAGCACTATGTCCAACATGGGCCCTGAATTCATGACCCTGAGATCAAGAGTTGCATGCTCTAGTGACTGAGCCAGCTAGGCACCCCAAACTTTAGTGTGTTTTTTTTTTTAAAGGCCAGAAAAGAAGTGTATGTCTAGGGAGTGGTGGTGTTTAAAATGCATGGATAGAGGTAAACAATTCGTAGTGGTCACTTAGACGTGCAGAAATGAACATGCAGCTACTTGTTTGAGGGAACATCCTTGAATCCTCTACAGACCTGGTCCAGGATCAGCAGTCTGGCCAACTTCTGGGCTGTCCTAGGCTCATAGTCATTTAGGGATCCTTTGGTAGGGCACCTGAGTAGGGAATGGTGGGCTCTGGGGGCCTGGGAGCACCATCTCGCTGCTTTCTCTGATTAGATAGTGACACTCAATGATTTCCGATGCCTTCAAACCATCCATATACAACAGGGGAGGGTCGTCCTTTTCAATAAACTTCACCTTCTGAATATTAACACCAACCACGCTTTCCTGCATGATCTCCCAAACGTGTTGGAGAACAGAGGGAAGAGTGCCTCCCTTCCATGTTCTCTGGTCCTGTCACTTCTAAGCCACAATCTGCTTTGTATTTTAGCCGTTGACAAAGGGAGGGGAGAAAAGAATCCATTTTATCATTTGATCCCAAGGTTTGAGCCCCTCCCTGGAATTTAACAATTTGCACTCTGTTGTTCTCAGTGCAGCTGCCTGGTGGAGTGGAAGGGTACTCCACCGATCCTGGGGAGTGGGAATAACCATGTTGTGTTGGTATGGATTTGGGACACATGCTATTAATATTAACTGGATGGTGCTTTGGACTAGTTAGCTCTCAACCAAACCCACCTTCCTAGAGTTTGTGGGCCCATAGTTAAGGGGTTATGTAATACTGAGAATTTTATTCATTTTTAATAAAAAAAAAGATTTAATTAATTGACAGAAAGAGTGAGAGAGTACGCATCAGGGAGAGTGGCAGGCAGATGGAGAGGGAGAAGCAGGCACTGAGTAGAGAGCCTTACGACCTTGGGATCATGACCTGAGCCAAGGCAGATGCTTAACCAAAGAGCCATCTAGGCGCCCCAAGACTGAGAATTTTAGAAACATGTCCAGTTTTATATAGCTATTGGGTCGGTGTATAGCCTTGCCATGTCTCCCTTTCATATCTCTATACTAACAGGGACAGTATCCTTTCTGCCTCATCCTCTTCAACCTCAGTGCTGTCCTGGAGGCTTAACTTAAGGTCCTTTAACTATCAAGTAATATGAGTCACTTTGCAAGATGTGTGAAAATCAGTCACAACACCCTAGTAAAGATTTGTCTGTATAGGTAATTACAAACGTCACTTTGTTATTTGCCTTAGTAGGGTATAGATTATTATTATGTTTTGACAGGCATCTGTTTAGTAGGCATTTCTGTTTTTACTTCCATCTGCTCTTTTAGTGATCCCTAGTTTAATTCTGGAGCTAAACTTTCTTCATTCTTAGAGAAGCAAGGTGTTTTCCTCTGAGCCTTATCAACAGCCAGACTGACCTTTCAGGGACAAACCTAGCTCATCACGTTCTTTGGATTTGTTTTTGTATCTGTTATCTTTCCTGGCCCATGGTCACCGGGAATATTCCAGTGAATATTTCCCTAGTCTCCCTCAATGTTTTTTCCATCACTGCTTGCTACCTTCTTGTTCTCTGAATTCCTTTTATACAAACTCTCATGTTCTCATTTTGCAGTAATAGCCACTCCGAGCGCTCTCCACCCCTAATCCTTGTCTCGCCAAGAATTACCATTTAGAATTTATGATGACTCATCTTGGCATTACAGGTTAGTCACTTTTGCCAAGTTTAGATTTAGTTCTCTATTGTTTCTTTTCAGCTTAAATATTACCATAAACATTAACATTTCTAAACCCAATTACAATTATCATGCTTCCCATCAGACATTAGCACAAGCCTTTCTCCTAGCTTTGTGAGGACTGTCTGAGAATCTATAGTTATCCAATTGGCTGAGATTAATGACTACTTCTTTAAAAGAAAACACCATGAGTTCATTTTCGCTGTAACTCGACAATCTTTAGAATTTGTAATAGCAAATAAATCATTTGATTTTGAAGTGGTGGAGAGGAGAAAGACCTTTTTCTTTTTGTTGTCGTTAACATGTCTCATTGCTTTCCCGCAATGTCAGAACTCTCCTGTTTTCCTTGCATGCATGATTATTTTAACTTTAGGGTCTTTTATAGCAGAACTGAGATTTTGATGTGAAGTGTATAGCAGAACACCGTTCATTTTATGAGACTCTTTTTAGGTCTTGGACCTTAGGAGACATACAAATGCCACTCCTGAGGTGAATAATCTCTCAAATAGAAAGTAGAGTGCGTTGACCTTTGTGTGTTGGCCTTACTTTATGGAAAGATGGAGATGTGAAAACCCTGTGAGGTTTTCTGCTTCAACTTTAGATTGTGGGGCAGACTACTTGAGGGGGGCAGCTCAGGGCAGAATGTGGCATAAAGTTGTACTTTCTCCCCACTCTGGAGATGTTTAGGTGTTAGCTTAGAAAAACAAAACCCAGGGGCACCTGGGTGGCTCAGTGGGTTAAGCCTCTGCCTTCGGCTCAGGTCACGATCTCAGGGTCCTGGGATCTAGCCGGGCATTCGGCTCTCTGCTCAGCAGGGAGCCTGCTTCTCCCTCTCTCTGCCTGCCTCTCTGCCTACTTGTGATCTGCTCCCCGCCCCCCCCCCCCCCCCCCCCGTCAGATAAATAAATAAAACCTTTTTTTTTTTTTTAAGATTTTATGTATTTATTTGACAGGTAGATCACAAGCAGGCAGAGAGGTAGGCAGAGAGAGGAAGGGAAGCAGGCTCCCCGCTGACCAGAGAGCCCAATACGGGGCTCGATCCCAGTCTGGGATCATGACCTGAGCCGAAGGCAGAGGCTTTAACCCACTGAGCCACGCAGGCACCCCAAATAAATAAAATCTTAAAAAAAAAGAAAAACAAAACCCAAACTAAAACAAACAAACAAAAAACCTGGTAGAAAATGAATACTCTAAAAATCCAACTCTTTTCTCTACTATCCCTAGAATAAAAGAAAAAAAAAGATATATGAAAGTGGAACCTCATTATCATCATAAATCAAGATACTTAAACTCTCCTTGAAGGAGAAACAGAAGAGATATCCTACTGGGAAATCATATTTGACCTTTTTTAGATATTTAGAACTAGATTATTTTTACTCACCTGTGCTTTGGGAGTAAGTTCCATATCTAAATGATCATAAAATCTTTTTATTTTAAATTTTGTTTTCTGGAGCTTAACATTAATTACAGTACCTAGCATAGAATATGTGCTTTATTAATGCAGACTGGATGAATGAAGGAGTTAAGTTTTGTTTTGCTTTCCCAAAGATGTCTGCAAAACATGACTTGAAGAATGTTTGCCTTTCTTCTGGCAGCACATTTTCCATAAAGTGTTTCTTATCTCTAAGAATTATATTATAATCAGACTGGAAAAGAATGATCAGTTTTTTCATTCTTTCCTTAGCTGAGCCTTGGAATTTTATAATTTACGAAATACAGTGTTTTTCTCCTCAAGTTCAAATGTAGCACTTAGAATTTCATTTTTTATTCATGGATCCATCTTTGTAAAAACCATTCTTTTGTCCAAAGTCAAAGGTTAATAAGCTGTAATTGTTAAACACAGTCCGTAGAAGCTCTGATATGCTGATATTCTAAAGCTTTGAATACTCGAAATGGTCATCATTTGATGTTCTGTGACATCTGGACTGCTCAGCAAGCTACTCCAAAATTTTATGTTAAAAGAAATGAGGGCTTCTTAAACATTGTTTTTAGATCAATTTGCAACATAGAGAAAAGTTGTAAAAATAGTACAAAGAGTTCCCACATACCCCTTAATTGGCTATCCTTAATGTTAAAATTTACATAACTGCTGTGGTCTGAATGTGACCCCCGAAAATTCATACGTTGAAAAACTAATGCCCAATGTGATGGTCTTAGGAGGTAGAGTCTTTGGAAGGTGGTTAGTATGTGAAGGTGTCCCTTGTGAATGGGTTTAGTGTGCTTATCACAGAGGCCCCACAAAGCTTCCTAGAACCTTCTGCCACGTGAGGACTGTGAACCAGGAAGGCTGACCGAACCTGCAGTGCCATGATCTCAGACTTTCAGCCTCCGGAACTGTGAGACATACGTGTTCATTGCTTATCTCTTCCCCAGTCTCTGGTATTTTGGTGCAGCAGCCCCAACAGACCCAAGAAATGAACATTAGTACAATACCATTAGCTAAATTCTGAGGTGCAGATCTTGTTCAGATTTCACCAGTTTTTCCACCAGTGTACCAGGGATGTATTTAAGTGTGGAGTAGCTTATAGTTGGAGCTGTGTATGATTGATAGTTTTTGTCTTTATTTACTTTTTTTCAGAGAGTAATGACAGGGCTTCCACCAGCCTCATTTAATCCTTGGTGCTCTGAGAATGGCATTCCTTTTGTCTTCTCCTGAAGTACATATTTGGATGCTAGCATATGAGAAAAGGAAGGCCATGCTAATGTAGGTCTTCCCTACATTAAAAAGTGGCCTAAAGTGACGTTTCTGATAACAGGGAAGCCCGTATCATTACTATTTTAGGAAATCGTTAAATATTAATGATATTGGCATTTGTTTGTATCCCATTTAGATGGTCTTTTCCAAAGTACGATGAATTCTGTATTTCCAAGTGGTTGTGGATATAGAATCAAGTTAAATATTCTAGTTTGATGTTTAGAACTATAATACTATAAAAGGTATATACTTTGTCAGTCTCCTCAGTTGTAATAACCACCGTTCTTATAGAAGAAGACAGTAAGTGGTAAAATGTAAATGTTCCAGACTAAAACAGGGCTTGAGGGAGATTGTGACTAAAAGGAAAAGCCAGGGATTTAGAAACTTTTCCTGTTCTCTTCTAGCCTGTAGGCCTTGGCCCCAGACATCATATTCCCATGCGATGTGATCGGTACATGCCTCACTCTCACCGGGTCATATTATCCCCCCAGCTGTCTGCCTAGTATGCTCAGCATTTCATGTGTTTGTGTCTTTGCTTTTGTGCTTATTGAAGCCTTGTTTATCTGTTTATGAATAATGCATAGTTTTAAAATGGCTTGTACCACGTGAATTGTATTGAAGTAAATCTTTCAAATAACAAGGCAATGAAAGTAATTTCTCTGGTAGCCATGTCTAGGCTTCATAAGATTGTTTCAAGAGAACTTCAAATGTTGGCTAATCAGAGATTTGTTCAATTTGTATTTTGATATACGTCTTGGTCTTCAGATTAACACTGGAAATGCTGCTTTTTAAAATGAATTTTGTCAGGGCTCCTGGGAGGCTCAGTGGGTTGGCCGTCTGCCTTTGGCTCAGGTCATGATCCCAGGATCCTGGGATTGAGCGGCACATTGAGTCCCACATTGGTCACCCTGCTTGGCTGGGAGCCTGCTTCTCCCTCTCCGTCTGCCTGCTGCACCCTGCTTGTGCTCTCTCTCTCTGTCAAATAGATGGATAAAATCTTTAAAAAAAGTAAATATAAATAAATAAATAAAATAACTTTTTTTTTCTTTCAACCATATATGGAATAATTTTAGTTTTGTAAGTGCATGAATAAAAGCCAGGCTAACATCAAATGACTTTATAAACCAGAATCTAAAATGCACTTTCAGTGTCTGATCTTCAAATGTTTCTAGCTATAAGGACTTAATAATGTCTGGATGTTAGAATACCCTGAATTTAGGACTTGACGTTTGTAATTACTAGCCATGTGACAATGGCATGTTCCAGAATCTGGTGAAAATCAGAATGCTAAATAGTACTTCCATCAACAATGTTAATGAGATAATGTATCTAAAGCATACAGTACAGTGTTTGGTCCATGATAAGGATTTAATATTCATTATTATAATTTTTTTTAATTTTAAATTTTTAAAAAAGATTTTATTTATTTATTTGACAGACAGAGATCACAAGTAGGCAGAGATGCAGGCAGAGAAAGAGACGGGGAAGCAGGCTCCTCTCCGAGCAGAGAGCCCGATGTGGGGCTCGATCCCAGGACCCCGAGACCAGGACCCGAGCCAAAGGTGGAGGCTTAACTCACTGAGCCACCCAGGCACCCCTATTATTATAATCTTTAAAGAAGGCATCATTTTAGGATTTAAATTACAGTATACTACATGATGATATTTTGAGTATTAAAGATGAATTAGTAGAAGTATCATTGCTGGGTAATTAGAAGTTACATTATTAAAACTTACATCATTCAATTTTGGTGTATATTTGCTGTTTTCATTTTATTTTATTTTTTAAAGATTTTATTTATTATTTGACACAGAGAGAGATTACAAGTAGGCAGAGAGGCAGGCAGAGAGAGAGGGGGAAGCAGGCTCCCAGCTGAGCAGAGAGCCCGATGTGGGGCTCGATCCCAGAACCCTGAGATCACGGCCTGAGCCCAAGGCAGAGGCTTAACCCACTTAGCCACCAGGTGCCCCTGCTGTTTTCATTTTAGATATAAAAAAGATTAGTTTACTTTTAAATGAATTTAGAGATTATCATATATGTAAATGCTTTATCAAAATACGGGCAAGTATGGGCAGATAATTAGGCAACCATATGAATAAGGAAAAGTAGAGAGATGAGAATGCTTTAGGGGTGTTATGACAGTGAGACAAGAGGGAGGCTATACAATGTTGACTTTGATAAATTTTCCCCTTATTGCTGTAGTAGTAAAAGTACTACCAAAGAAATTTCTTTTTTTTTTTTTTTTTGACAGAGAGATCACAAGCAGGCAGAGAGGCAGGCAGAGAGAGAGGAGGAAGCAGGCTCCCCGAGAGAGCAGAGAGCCCGATGCGGGGCTCGATCCCAGGACTCCGAGATCATGACCTGAGCCGAAGGCAGCGGCTTAACCCACTGAGCCACCCAGGCGCCCCAAGAAATTTCTATTTTACGAAGCTCCTGGAATAAAAATATTGCTAAATCCTACCAAGAAAAAAAAAACAAGTGAAAAAAGGCATGCGAGTATGCTTAAAGAGATTTAGCCAAATAGAGCCTTATTTATTTTTTTCATGCCACCATAAATCTGGAGGTGAGCAGTCCAAAGAGTGTAGCAGGTTCATGATGATAGTGGAACTCGAAACTTTGTTTCCTCCTGGTCCATGAGCCTCATAATGTTGCTCCTGGATCACATGTGTCCTCGTGGTCCCACCTCGGATGCTTCAGTTTCAGCCGCTCACATTCCAGGCATTCCTATCAGCCCCGGGAGGGAGGACAGAACGTGGTTGGGAGGGTTTGGAACCATATTGGGAAAGGAAGACTTTCCTGGAAAGTATTCAGTCTGCTTATCTGTCTTTCATCAGTGGAGTGTCAAGGGCCACCTCCCCTGAAGAATGTCTGGGGAAGCAAGTGGTTTTTAAACAAGCACTTTCCTACCCTGAATAAAACGAAGATCCTGCTACTTAGGAAAAGGGGGATGGATGGTAAATAACCTGTCCTGTCTACAGAGCCCTTCACGGTGCCTGGTACACAGTGAGTTTTCCATGTTTAGCCATTCTACTGTTGTTAACATTGTTACTGTATTGGATCTAAGTTCTTTTAGATCGTTAAGATTAATCCCACTTTGATTAGGCTGAAACAGTCCTTAGTAGGACTCTCAAATATTGTATGTATTACTAATGTTGCAGCCTTTTTCTGTCATTTCTGAATTTGTAATGTGGGGTTTATTGCCTAAGTTATTAAGAGACTGTAATGAGAGATATTTTTTTCCAATCCATTTAAACCTTTTCATCCGTAGCGTGTTTCTTTTATTTGCATGTTATGTTTATCAAAAATGCATATGACTGTTTGTCCCAACCACCTGTCATGTGGGAGTTTTATGGTAGTACAGATTTACTTATCCATTCAACAAAATATTTCCTGTGTACGAATTAGAAGTTTGTATCTTGATACACCTAGTAATAAATGGAGGCTTATCAAACTTGCAGATCAGTCTCAAATATTTTAGTCTTAGGTAAAAAGAGTACAGGTAGCCTCCTGGGGAGAAGTGCTGATAAGAACTGAGTAGCTTCAGCCCAGTCAGACAGGATTTCGTCCCTTGCGGTCCTCCAGGCCATACATTTGTTACTGTGCTAGACAGGAAAACTGAGGCAGAAGCCCAGCTGTGTGGAGTGGCCTGACACAGTGACGTCTGGTAGATAACTGTGAGGAGCTGGTCACAGCAGTGTATAGGGTTGGACCCAGACACGCCGCTTAAGCAGTTTGTGGCAATAGAACAGAATCTGCGAGACTCCGGTGGGTGGATGGAAGCTGTTGTTCTGCTTGCCGGCTTGTCTGTAAATAGGGTGGGGCAGAAACTGAAGTTGGAAGACATCCCGAGATTCCAGGTGAGAGGGTTTGAAGAAGGAAGAGGCCACCAGCTGAGTGAATCACAACAGGGAAATAATTTGTGGAGGCTGTTGGGAGGTGGTTGAAACAAAAACCCAGACGACCCAGTCTCACAGTGGAAGGCCTTTCTCCTTTTCTTTCTTCAGGAACTTTGCACTCCTCTCCCCTCCTTCCCTCTTCCTCTGGCTATTGAAGCCTTATCATTTAGGGCTCCGATGAGACATTGCCTCCCCAAATCTGAATGAGGTTGTCCTTCTCCACCTTTTTTTCCCAACTGCACTTCCTTGGCCTTGGCCACTTCTCAGGGCTTTCTGTAACTTCCTACTTGCTTTTTCCCCCGCAGATAGTATCTGCGTTCTTCATTTTCTTCTCTGGCTCTATCTCACTGCCTGGCCCATGGTGACTGATAAATATAAATTAATCAAAGACATCTGTAGCGCGAGACATCGCGTCGTGATTTTTAGTACCTGTCTGGAGTGTATTCGAACACGTAACACTGAGGAGATACTCAACACGACTGTGCCATACTATTACAACGCCGGAGTGAGGTCATGAGCTTGGATTAAGGAAATGAAGCAAACAGTGTTTGAGAGAAGCAGTGCTAGACAGATAGGTGAGGAAGATTGTAAAGATACGACCTCGTTTAAGTGCTTACCCGCCCAGAACCCCAGTTGGCTCACCCGAAAGCAGAGGAGAGAATGGTGGTCTCTTCCACCCAGGACTGGTGTCAGAATTCAACGTGATGCTGTGGATGAAGCTCAGGAATCAGGCTTGTAATAGAGTAAGGGATCAATTATTTTGTATCCATGATTACACTGCAATAGGTATTCTTAATCTAGGTTTGAGAGAGAGAACATCGATTCTGTTTGCTTGGGTTTGAATTCCAGTCCTACCAGTTACTAGCAGTGTCACTTTGGAAAATGAAATTTATTCATCTTTAAATTGGGCTGATGATAGCACCTGCCTCACAGGGCTGTTACAAGGATTATGTGGCTTCTGACACGTAAAGTGTTTGGAACTGTGCCTGGCTCTTGAAAAATCTGCTTTAAGGTACTTAGTTATTTTTATAGGTTAAAAATACAAAATATTGCGTTAAGAGACTGGCTCTAAGCTTTCATCAGGGTTTTTAGAAGAATATAGCCAAAGGAGGCTGTGCTGTGTGGGACTGTCATCAGCTCCGTGATTTACCCAAAGCTGTAGTCAAGATGATGATGTTGCCTCGGTGTCAGCTTGAATGTGGGTAGTGATGATGCCTCAATACTTCTGCATGTTGCTCTATTGTAGAATTATGTGCTTGAGTATTTATTATTATAGACTTTAAAAACAGATTTATTTATTTTGCAACTAGTATTAAAATTATCATTAGAAAGCCATTATTCTGTTTATTTCAATATATTAATGAAAATGTAGATATTCCCCAATAATATAATAATAATGATAATAATACCTTATATTGAAGGTACTAAGCTTAGTTTTTAAGTTATTCAACACATTTAAATGCTTCCATTTAAATGGTTAGGGTTTTATTTTTAAAAGATTTTATTTATTTGAGAGACAGAATACATGAGCAGTGGGGGGCGGGAGGCGTAGAGGGACAGGGAGAAGCACACCCCCCGCTGAGCAGAGAGCCTGACGAGGGGCTCCATTCCAGGACCCCAGGATCATGACCTGAGCTGAAGGGAGATGCTTAATTGACTGAGCCACCCAGATGCCCTGAAATGGTTAGGTTGTATGTAAGTGCTCCCCTCCCTTTATACTATATACTATTTTTATGTGTTTCTCTTCTTTCTTTCCTTTAGTTGTACAATGTGCTAGCTGTTCTTCCCAGGCTATATTGTTAAAACAATACAATGTATTTGACCCAGACAAAATACTACATTTATCATTCAAATACTTCATTTTATAGACTAAGAAGTTGACATTGTTGAAAGGTTAAAATGCTTACCAGCATACTCACAGAGGGACAAACTACAATAATGAAGTCAACATGAAAACCACTATCTCTGACTCGGTTGCGTAGCCTCCATGGTAGCGATCTCTCTGTTGTGGCAGACAGGAAGCTATGGAAATAGAGCTCATGATCCCTGCAGAAAGGATACTGAGAGTTCTGGGGGTAGTCCCAACAATATATGAGAAGATATATGAGGGTCATTCCCATGGTGCTGACCATGGGAATGTTCCAAGGTTACAAGTCTCGCTTTCATCGGAGACCTCTGTAATGCTTATTAGCCAGTGAAGAAGAGAAAAATAGGAGACTTTAAATTATGTATTCAGCATTCAACAGTTATGCCTTCGAGTATCTATTCAGAAGCAGGCATTGGTCTGGTTGCTTGGGATCATCAATGGGCAACAGACAAAGATCCTTATCCTCATGAAACACTTTTGTAGAGGAGAGAATATTTCTATTTCTATTTGAATAAATATATAAAATGCATAGTGAACTTAATACGTGAGTAGATTATATTGCCCTTAGAAAGTAATGGGTACTATAGAAAAAAGCAGAGCAGGATGAGGGCATTGGTGTGACAGACGGGGGGAGTGGATGGCAGGTTATCACACTAAATAGAAGGTCACTGTAGTCTTCATGGCGAAGGTGACATGTGAACAAAGGCTCGAAGGATGTCAAAATGTAGAAGAAAGTTTAATCCAGATTTCTATATAGCTTTTAATTGTATAGAAATTAGAAAATGAAGGCGCCTGGGTAGCTTAATTGGTTAAGCATTGGACTCTTGATTTTGGCTCAGGTTATGATCTCTGAATTGTGAGATCAAGCCCTGTGTCAGGCTGCATGCTGGACCTGGAGCCTGTGTAAGATTCTCTTTCTCCGCTTCCCTCTGCCCCTCCCACTCCTTCCTTTCCTCCCTCTTTAAAAAAAAAAAAAAAAAGTGAATAAGGAAATGAAAACTTATCACTCATAATCTACCTTTTGGGCATTGTGGCATATAGTCCATAGCTATAGAGAGGAACCCAGCTCTGTAGGTAAATAGTTGAATTTCAAGGACCTCTGTTAGGGAAACCTTAATTTACTAATAAGGAACATTCAACTTTTACTGATAGAATGAGGATGATAGATATAAATGACCTACTTGGGTTAAGAATTTTATCATCCCCTTTACACAAGGAGAACGATCTCTTTGAGAAGAAAAAGATTTTTCCTTTTGAAAATTAAAGTTTCCTTAGTTTTATTATATGTTATTTTAGTTTTGTAGTATTACATCTTATTTTAGTTTATTATTTCTTAAAATCTGTTTGTATATTAGTTACCAAAAATTTTTAAAATGCATTTGTACTAGTTTTAGTCTCTAGTTGCATACAAAAGTACAATGTTATCTGAGTGAAATTCAAAGGCTTGCCTTCAAGGTTCAGCGTCAGGTTTAAATTTCTTCTTTAAGAAAGATACTGGAAGTTATAGAATGTCAGAACTGTTTGCTAATAACTCTGAGCTAAATAGCCACATATTCAGCATTCCAGCCTAAGTTACACTACCACTCTGTTGTTAGTGTCATGATTTATTATTTTGGTGAGCCCAAACTACTAAGTAATTCAAAAATCCCAGTATGGCGAAGTAGGAGCCCTGTTAATAGTGGATGTAGATAGAAAAGCTTCTTAATTTGTGACAGGGAAGAATAGTGTAATACACTTTGCTCATAATTCTTATTGTGGTGGAAATTGTGGTTTGGCCCATTCTAAACTGCGAAAGTGAGAATTATCTGTTGACATTCAATGGGAAGATAACTCGGCAATATCAATAATTATACTCTGGCTTTAAAACATACTGGGGTCAGGACTGTCAACAATGAAGGTACCTGGATTTGGTTTCCTAAGACTACATTAGGTGTTGGGTCCATGTGGCACTGACGCAAATATTGTGCCGTATGCTGTGGCAGAAAGAGTATGAACTTCTGAATATTTGGTGTGTGTATGTTTTGGTGTGGTTTTGTTGGGGGAGTCAGAAAGAATTCTGAGGGTTAAAGCTAGAGAGGTAGTAGGTATTGGCCTAATCCTGGGCCTTGAGGCTTTGATAAGAAGTTTGGATTTTCCTGCATTTAGTGGGGGTAGAATATGGGTGGAGAGCTTTCATCCCAGAAGGGAGGCTAGTTAGATCTTCTTGGAAAAATACTAGGGATTTAATGAAGCCGGAGCTATGGGAATGGTGAGAAAGGGTACTGTTGTAGGATGACCTAAGGAAGTAAAATATTTGGGAATTGATGATTGAATTAGAGGGGGAGAGTAAAGCAGAAGACAGGGTTCATTTACATATTGACTACTTGAGGGATAAAGAGAAGGGTGGTGTCATTTTATGAAAAATTAGTGGGAAGGTATTGTATTCAGTGTAAGACATTTCTTTCCCTTATACTTCAGTATGGGCTGGATATAAAGTTCTGAAGCTAAGAGGAGAATTTGGGCTAAAGATACAGATTTTGGCATCTTTGAGTGGAGGTTGAGGTCAAGATTGTGGATTAAATTACTCAGAAGAATTTAATACATAAAGCGTGGACATAGAATATGGCCAAGGATAAAGCCATGGGGAATTCTAACATTGCAGGATAGAAAGTAGCAAAGGGAAACAAGAGGGAATGGTCAAAAGAGCTGGAAGGAGAAAGAGCTCAGTTTAAAAATGGAAGCAAAGGGTGGCTCAGTTAAGTGTCTGCCTTTGGCTCAGGTCATGATCCCAGGGTCCTGGGATCAAGCCCTGCATTGGGCTTCTGGCTCTGCGGGAAGCCTGCTTCTCCCTCTCCCCCTGCTCGTGTTCCCTCTCTCACTGTCTCTCTGTCAAATAAGTAAATAAATTCTTTAAAAATGGAAGCAAAGGGAGGAATGTTTTAGAAGTTCTTGTTCAGATGTAATTAGTGCCTTTCCCAGAACAGTTTTCGTGAAAGGTCGTGGTGTCTGCAAAATGATTGCCGTGGGTTGGTGACTGAATGAGGGTTGAGTAAGAACAGACAGCGAGCTTAAAGTACTTCTCCATTGGTTGGGAAAGAAAAGAGAGAATTTCGGCAGTGTCCAAAGGAGAATTATAGACATTCGTGAGGGTTGGTTTTTACTTGTTTGCTGTCTTGCTCACTTGCACTGTGAAGATTTAAGAGGCTAGAATGAGTTCAGAAGTCAAAAGTGGAAATGTGAGCAAAAGAAGAATTAACAATAAAACAAGGTCCCAGAAGAGATGGGGGGGCGGTGCTTAGCTCGCTCCTCTGCATGTGGAGGTAACAGTACTTACCTTATGGCTGTAGGGGAATATGAGACACTGTTTCCTCATTTATTTAGTCAAGTGCCTGGTGGCAATAAGCACGGAGTAGATGTTAGGTCCGTTCAGCCTCCAAATCCCAAAATGTGTCTTTCTGACTTGAAGTTTGCACTCAGTAGATACGCATTAAATGAAAGTATTCAACTTTTGTTTATGATATTGAAAAAGTATTGAACTAGTTGATCTCTGTATCTTAATTGGCAATCCAAGCCTATGGTTTGGCTAATTTTTAAATGACCAAATCTTTTCTGGCAATGTCAGATTGTATAAAGCTTTACAAGTACAGTGCTTATAGTTCTGAATGATAGTGCAGTGTGTTAGAGCGTATGGACCAAGTGTTGCGCACAGAATTTAGAAAGAAGCAAATGAAATTCCTCAGATAGTGAGATGAGCACAGAATGAATGAAGTTTAGGTGTATAAAGCCATCTCAAAGTGACTGAAATGCTCGCTGGCCTGAAGCTCTTTGCTAGGACTGGGTTGAAGTTTTACTAGATCTGATAAAATAGTGTGTCACTTGGGAGAATGGCTGGTTAATCATGAATATATAGAAAAGGAATTCTGCTCCCACTGCTAAGACTGTCACTTTTGTCAGATAGAGAACTTGACTATCTTTGGAGGTCTTTAAATACTTGAGCCAATTGATTCCTCTTGCTCTGATTCCTTGTTTGACTTGCCCTGAAGTCTCTCTTTAGGGAGGGGATGGGACTGATGGATGAGACCTCTAGTATCCTGATCCCCAAGAAGGTTATTTCTCCTTGTAAATTAATAAGTTGACCTTCCATTTATGTATTATCTGTGTCTATGGGCTTGGAAATAATGATTCCGCTCTTGAGAGATTTTTTTTCCCTGGATGTGCAGCCTTCATCAGTGCATCTATGCTTGTGAGAGTGAATCCTCTCTAGCATGCGTCAATGAGGAGATACCCTGAAGCTTTTACTTTGATGAACCCATTAGCCATTTTTTACTCTCTGCATCATGGAGATAAAATTTACACATTCAAAGCTGTTCTTACTCGTTTTTTTGGTGTTATATGAAAACAGTCTTTACTACATATGAATATTATTCTGTTTTTTAATTTTTTTTTAAAGATTTAGTTTGTTTATTGGAGAGAGCAGGGGGTGGGGGGAGAGAGCAGGGGGTGAGGGGGAGAGAGAGAGAGAGAGAGAGAGCACAAGCAAAGGGCAGGCAGAGGGAGAGGGAAAAGCAGACACCCCATGGATCAGGAAGCCGACACAGGGCTAGATCCCACGACTCAGGGATCATGACCTGAGCCAAAGGCAGACGTTTAACCGACTGAACCACCAGGCACCCCATGAATGTTATTCTAATAAAGATTTTTAGAGGTTATACATATGAAAAAGTTGTTATCAGGATCTATCAATATTATGATAACTATTTTTAGTGATTTTTAGTCTTTGCTGGTAGAGATCAGTGTAAGATATATAGGTTCATGTTGTCTGTCTTATTAAGTTTAAGAAAAACATGATAAATTCCAGTAATAATTCCTTTGAATTACAATTGTCACGTGGAGTTACTATGGAAAAAGTATTATTTATTTCATAATTCAATAAAGTGAATTAGAGCTCAGTTTCCTTAGTGTGGTATATATCAAAACTCTTTGTCTGCTTGATGAAATCATTATTGTAAATCTGTCCAAGACTGTGTTCATCCTATCTTTTTAGATAGAAAGCCAAATTCATAGTCTTGTTTATGTCAGATATTATGACATTAATATCTTTGGCTCTACATGTGAATTTACATATAATTCTTTACTCATTTATTTTTCAAAATGAAAAAGAAACTTCACTCATTAACGTTGTATTCCATCTAAGTTTTAGATTTCATTAAATAATTTTACATTTATTTTATTGTGTTCATGACTTAATAAGAAATCACCTTAAAGTGTTTTCTCTTAATTTATGAACAATAAGATTCTGAAAATATTAGGAGTCTTTCCATTTTCCAAGTATATATTCATTTGGGCCACTGGGAATTTTATGTATATTAAATTTTTCAAATTAAAAAAAATTGAAGGCATTACTTAAATTACTTAAATGTTTACTTTTTTTTTTTTTTTAAAGATTTTATTTATTTATTTGACAGACAGAGATCACAAGTAGGCAGAGAGGCAGGCAGAGAGAGAGGAAGGGAAGCAGGCTCCCCGCTGAGCAGATAGCCGGATGGACGTGGGGCTCTATCCCAGGATCCTGGGATCATGACCTGAGCCGAAGGCAGAGGCTTTAACCCACTGAGCCACCCAAGCGCCCCTAATTGCCATTTCTTATCTGTACATATATCACAAGTTTTAGTTCTGCGGGATGGGCTGTTTAAATATTCTTTGGTTTAACTGAGCTAGGTTAGCTGCATTTTGCTCTGTTGAAATAAAATATTCCCCAGCAGTCTCTATCCTTTGACATGGGGAAAAACACCTAATGGGATGAAAAAGATCACCATCCATGAAATCTAGAAGTTTTTTTTTGTGTATGACAACTTCGTGAGTGAAGCTGAGAAACATGCTGGTTTTTGTTTTTTTTTTTTTTTTTTTTTTGACCTGAAGTATAACCTCAGTCTGCCCTTTAGATGTTCTGAATATTGATAAAGATCATAAAAAAGACCCTGAGGTTAGCTTGAAAATACAGCTGTAAAATAATTAAAGCAGCTGAGCTTTTCTGCAGTTATTAGTATTCTGGAAATATCTTACTAAGTTGCATTAGCTTTTTGAAAACTCTGCAACATCTATTTTAAAAATCTGGTCAGTAATCATATCTCTAGTGCATTAAATGTAAAACAAGATCTCTTTAAGAGCCTGATAATACTGTGATATTGCTTATGAAAACAATTATGTAGTGGAATGGTTAGGGTGAAGTAAGGAAACACAATGAAATACATTTCTGAATAACTTTTGTAACAATGTCAATCTATTGCCGAGTCGAGTCGTGGAAATGGATACCAGCTCTTTTGCACCCTGTGTTTGTGCTGAAGGCCTACAACTTTCTCCTTTCAGCTGATTGATTTTGAATTTTTCAAACTGATTAATGTTTTCATTTGAATGGTAATGCTGACTTTGCAGAAGATGTGATCTTTTAATTAGCAGATGCTGAGATTAGCATTAGGGCTGAACAGTAATTAGCATTTGTTCTTATAGTACAGGAGCAGAGACCGAGTCCTGCAGCAAACAGAGCTCCCATGTTTTCTTTACATTGCCTCTTTAGATCTTCTTTATGAGAGAGGCTACAAATTATTGATATACTCAATCACTGTGTCACCAAAAACATTTCAACAAATTGAAGATTCACGTAAGAGCAAAATATTTCCAATTCCTTTATACTATCTGTGTATACTAGGATTGTTTTCAAGGTTTATCTAATTATTTTATAGCAGAACTTAAACATGATTTTGTGAAAAGGTAAATTCTTATTTATATTGTATGTACGTACATACGCACATGTATAGTTATCAGTGAAAGTCTCCAGTCTTGGTTTCCAGATTGTACTTATTTCAGTAACACCCATTCTATTTTCAATGCTATTTTAAGAATCAGCTTAAAATGGAATGAGCCCCAACTGTAGACAGAGAGTCGAAGGGGTTAAGAATTAGGGTTTGGGTTCAGGCAAACCTAGATTCAAATTCTTTCTAAGCCACTTCGTAGGGCATATTATTTGACAGTTCATTTCTCAGTGTCCTTATCTATAATATGAGAACTGTAATAGAATTATCATGAAGATTAATACTGGTATTTTATATACAGCACATAGGGCATGTTAATAATGAGTAACTATCACTGTTTTTAAAAACCTACTATGTATATTAAGTAATATTCATTCTCATTATGACATTTAAAATATAGAACATTTAAAATATAGAACAATGATTTACTTTAGCTTAGTTAAGCTTAGCAAAGAAAATAATTAAAGACCTATAGAGTAATAACTAAATCCCCTTAAAATAAATATGTCCTCTTATTCCAGACAGGCAGGCTTTTTGTATTATCTGTGACCAGCATGTTGGCCTCTACCTCCTCTCCAGAAAGCCCTGTCCTGTTACCTGTATCTATTCTAGCTCCTCTTTATTTAGGCATTCTTGTGGATAGATGGAGGTGTTCTTTTTACAACTTCTACCAAGGAGTAGCTTTTTTGTTGTTGTTGTTCTGGTTTTTGGTATAAATGGTTTCAACAACAAATGGTAGGAGGGGAAACGTCAAAGCATGAATGATGAAACATTCATATAAATTGAAGGCAGATTGTCTGCATATACAATCTTGGGCTACATTTTTAGGTTGAAGGTAGAGAATGTAGTGATGTTTTAAAGCAATGTAAACATGTGGCTGACAGCTTAATATATGTCAGTCTTCGACATGATGAAACTTTAGCCAGTGGCATTTGAAGAGAAAATTATTGCTGATTCTAGTGCCTAGAGAAATACGGTCCTATACAGATCCATCCTTCGTTCATTCCTTCCTTCCTTCCTCTCTCTCTTTCTCTCTCTCTCTCTCTCTCTCTCTCCCTTCCTGCCTTCCTTTCTCCGTCTCTTTCTCTTTCTTTCTTCCTTTCTTTCAACTAGTGGAGGCATTTAAAATAGCCCTACAGTAAGTGCATTTACATTTGTTACTATGGATGTTACTCTCTCCCTGGAGACATCAAACAGAACACTTAAACTCTAAGTGAGCAGAATAATTGATGGTCTGTATCTCTATCCCCACTGTTTGCTGCCTCCTCACTTAAATACTAACACAGAGGAGTAACAAACAAGTCAAAGTAGATTTACAGGAAAAAAAGGAAGCAAAAGAGGAAGAAGCAGCAGCAGCAAGATATAATACTTTATGAGAGTTTAAGTGGTGCTTGAAGGGAATGAAATTTTAACATGAAGAAAAAGTAGGAGTTTCAGGGTATCACTTCTATTGAAAATAGGTAAAACAAAATATGACATTCAAGTAGGATAGGTGTTCCTTTAAAATTAGAAAATACTGAAGAGATTCATTCTTGAGAACGAATCTTTACGTGTATAAACTGAAGTCTGTTTCCTTTCTTAGGTTTTTAGCTGAACATCAGAAGAGGGCAAGGCTATCTTCAATATTTGGCAATCACTTTAGTTTTAGTTTTCAGACCTAATTAATTTGGGCGTTTCCCCAACTGATCTTCCAAGATTTCCTTTTCTTATCTCCAAGCAGGACCTTCTGTTCCAAAAGTTGAATATAAAGAAAAGTTCATCTCTCAAATAGAGTTTACTTGAACATATTTAAGATAGATATAAATGTCTTTATAAATTTTTAAAATTCATTTAGTGCTGAAAGAAAATTTTGTTGAATAGGTGGCAGTTTTCTGTGTTTACTACATATCTTATTAGTAAATTTTAGGAATGTTCAATAGATTTATGGAGCTATATACAGATATTTTGATCGGGATATAATCCTGAGCTACCAGCAGCATTTCCATAAATGCTCATTTCTTCTTAATGTATTCCAAAAGATGTATTTTTTTTTTTTTTTGGTTTGTGCTTTTACTTGTTTAATGTAAGTTTCATGAGAGATAAATCCAATTTATCTTGTTCATTACAGCTTTATGCATAGTACCTGCTTGACAAATATTTGTTGAATGTATTAGTGAAAGGTTTTGTTGAAACTAACAATAGGTATGATAAGTATTAATACTTATGCATAATATATACTACTTATTGAGAACTTAACTATTTGGTCTTTATGTTCATAATTTTATTTAAATCATACAAGTTACGTTGTTATATTTAAACGAAAAAAACTGTATCTTTAGACACACACACCCATAACAATCATATATGGTAAGATTTATCGTGAGAGTATAAATCTTTAATAATTTCTAGGAATAGTCTGGTAAATTGTTAATGGAGCTCATATAGCTTGTGTTGGGCCTTAAATGATAGAAATAATTTAGGGATGAGGTGAATAAAGAGGTAGACTGGTTCGATAGAGATGACCAAGACATTTATGATACTTTTATAAATGTTTAGGGTAAACGTTTTGGAAGAGGCTGTGTGGTTTAAAATAGATTCCAGGAGATACTGAATGACAGGTGTAGCATTAGTACATTGTCTGGACATTGGACATCAGGTCGATTCCTGAATTAGGTATCAATATATTAAAACTAATTTTGTTAATACCTATTTTAGCCAGATTAATCTACAAGTGGCTTGGAAATACTTTTAGAAGAGATTGCTTTTCTAATTTTTAGGAAGGGTATTATAAAGAAAAATATGTTTAATTATGTTTTTCATATTTGATCTTCATAAAATTTGTCAGTTATTTATCAACAGAATCTATAGAGTTAACCTGACTGTCCTGTCTTCCATCCCCGTTCATTTTTAACCTGGACATTTCTGAGATTTTAGTAAGCATCAATGTATTTATCACAGCATTGCTGCATAATGTATAGACTATTTAAAGTTGCGAATGCAAAAATACAAATTATATATTCCATTTACCCTTAGTGTAGTGTGAATTTTGTATTCTCTTATTTTGCTTAGCAGTGTGCTATTAGAGAGAAGTAGGTTTTATAGTTCATAATATATCTGATCACGTAACTCCTTGCCCATCAGTCTTCTCTCACCCTCACTTTTCCTGAGCAACATTCAGTCATGATTTTATTTGCTTGACTACCTGTTTAATATCTAACTCTTTGCAGCAGTTACAACCTCAGTGAGGATGAGGATTGTGTCTCTTATGTTGCACTGCTACACCTCCAGTCCCTCAGAGGACCGGGCATGTCGTTGGTGTTCTCTAAATATTTGTTAAATGAAGTAAATGACTGTTCTCCAAACTGATGAATTTTTGCTTCAGTGTTTTTTGAACAAATAGGATTGTTAATTGCCAGAAGGAAGCCTGCGCATAGCTATGAGAGTGCCTGTGCAATTTTCCCTTATTCCGTTATCTCATATGTTGATTTATATTTGAAACAAAGGGCATTTGCATTATTTTAAACGTTAAATCTCTTATCTATATGTAGGCATAAAATTGGGATTAATGTGAAATCCCAAGAATAACCAGGACCTGGGTTTATCAGTGAGGAGGTTTCCAATGAAACAGTCACATGCATTTTTCATGAACATTAGAACTAGCAGTGCAGAAAATAAATATATAGAAATTCCCAGTGCACAAGTTATCATTGCCTGAAGGCTGTTGGCTAACAGTTTCCCCTGAACTGTTTAGGAATGTATTCTTATTTGTTGGGTAAATAGAATGCATGTGATGATTTCATTTTTGCAGACTGTCATTCTCTTCATACTTCATAGACACATTGTTTAATTTTAATATTTTAACGTTAAGGAATATATGACTTCTGGAATTTAATTTAACAGACAATTATCAGACAGCTCTGTGCAAGGTACTATTTAAAGGGCCTACCAATAATGAATTGTCTTGGGGTTTAAGGAGTTTATTTGTAAGCTAGTGAGGAAATGGGGCAAGTGCTATAATGAAATGCAAGGTGCCATGAGAACATTGAGGAGAAACATGTCATTTCAACAAGGGAATCCGTTAAATGATCCCTGAAATAGATGATATAAGAAATGAACATTTAAAGATGATTATAATTGCAGAAACTCAATTGGTAAGAACACCGTGACCCCGCTGTGTGTTTGGTGTAGGAGTTGAATTTCAAACCAAGTGGGAAATGAATACAAGCGTCAGGTAGAGATGCAGCTATTTACCTTATTATTGGTGGATCTCAATTAGAAACCGTAGTTTGGATCTGCAACAGATGGTTTTCCAAATACTTTCTCCCTAGAATTAAGCTTGCTCACACTGAGAGAGAAAAGAGGCCCAGATCATGGACAGATAGTGAGTGGCTCTTTACACCTTTCTCTTGCTAAGTTGAAGAAAGTAGATGCATTGACACCTTGAGGTCTGCCCTACATGTCATTTGTGCTTCTCTCATGGGCAGCAGTGACTGAGTAATGAAGAGATTGTCTAATGTGTTTTTCTCTTGGGAGTAGAATTTTCTGAACGAGAGAGCATCGGGGTGCCTCCCAACAGTATATATCTTAATCGAAACTGGCTTAAGTTTTAAATGATACATGTTCACAATATTTTAAAAAGGTCTTTTTACTTCTAATATTGGCTTTTGTTGAAAGGCATCATTTAGTTTTGAAGGAAAAGTATTAAATTTCCATTCTAGTTCCTCTTCTTTCAAGGATCTTTAAAAGGAAATCATGTTTGTATTAGTAGAAATCTTTGGCAAATAATATTAAAAGGCTATTATGTCTGATTTGTGAATGAAACCCAAGGTTGATTTTAATAACATTATCATAAAATAAGTTAAAGGACATTATTTCACTGTGCAATCTAATAAAGCTAACCACACTATTAAGATTGATTTAAATTCAGTTTTACTTTACTACTAAAATATTTTAATGAAATACTAGCCTTGGACTTTTTTTTTTCTGTAGCGAAGGTAAATTTGAATTGGCAACTTTAAGTACAGATCATTGATAGAACACAAAGGTTAGGATTGTTTGTTGCTATCCGGATCTACCTAAATTTCCCCATCTGTCATATTTTATAGAACAGATATTTGTGGGTTATGGACTTCAGTGTGAGACCTTTGGCTGTGGAAGTTTATTAGCTGACTCCAGTTATACTGATTTATGCAGTAGTAAATATGACGAAAGCGGGGGGATTCTGTGTTCCTGATCGGCAAACATATGGGGAATTAGACTTGCTTTCAGGTCGTCCTCTCTCTGGGGAATATTTTCCTTATAAAAATGTTTTCTTGGTATAAATGCTCATTTGATAGAATAGAAATAAAAGTCCCTTAGATAGTATTATGGAAGAGTTGCAGAACCTGTTTTTCTTTCTTCATGAGGCCTAAATAACTATACAGATAATAAATAAACATAAAACTGACATTTCTCTTTCTCTTTTTAAATAGATGTATGCATAGGTAAGCATATGAACAGGATGTTCTCTTATATTATGTGAGTTTAAATCTCTAAAAGTGGGAAAACAAAACTAGCATTTCATCTTTTAGGGTTATTGTGCAATAACAAAATAAACTCATAAAATAGAGCCAAATAAAACCCATTCTTGGTTTTCTTGCTATGGAACGGATGTATCCTGAGTCGATAGTTGGAAACACACAGATGGAATCAGCCTCCATAAAAACACAGTCTGGAACTTGGTAGAACGTATGGACTCTGGTGGACATAGAGTGATACTAGGAATATTGTACAGTGACTGGAGAAGTAGGCAGCCAGATTAATGTTCACCTAAATGTTTGCACTTAACACTGTTAATGGCTTCACTGGATGACTTTTATTTCCACCACTCATCTTTGCTTATTCCATATACTCAGTATTCTTTCTTTCTTTTTTTTTTTTTTTAATGAAAGATCTTCTGTGTAGAGAGACGTGAAGGGTTTAGTAAAAGAGGGAACTCTCCATAATCTTCCCCTCACCCCACCCCCATTCTCCCCAGATACTGGTGTGAATTGGGCTGCAGACCAGTAAGCGGGTTATAGCAGAGACAGCATCTTGGACGTACTTTCCTTCTCATCCTCTTCTGTCTGAAGCACATTCAGTTTTGCTGTCCTTACTTCTGCTTTCCTTGCCAGACTGTCAAGGACAGCTGAAGAAAATCAAATAGACTTGTGGATCAGTGCTATTACACATGTAAGGTTTTTCGCCTCAGCAGAAGCTTGAGTACTGCTCAGCAAATCCTTTCACCGTCTCCTAGCCAGCTCCCTCTCCCATCTATCATGCTCTCGTATTTGCATGTGCTGTTCTTTTCAGAAATACCTTTGTAAAAATTTCCTTCTCAGATAAACCCTAGTCATCCTTCAAGACCAGCTGGAATGTTAGCTCAGTTTATGAAGCCCATCTTCCTCCTGCCCGTCTTCCCATATCTAGTTGCCAGCAGAGCAAGTTTCTTTGTTTTTGTTCACTTTTCAGCATATCACAAGTAGTGTTGTTGTTGGTGTTTATGCCTTTCTCTCCCACATTCATTTAATAGAGGCCGTGTCCATGCCTCATTAATTGTTGTCAACCATGTGCCACGTACCGGGGTCACATTACCAGTGTAGATTTGCTCGGTAAATAAATGCCTGAGAGCTTGTGATCGGTCTCAAAATTCAGTCTGCTGGAGAAGCCAGAGTCGGTAGCTTAAGATTTGTCACAAATATCTTTCTGTTGATAATTATCATACTTGAATTAATTTTTAGATTTTATTTATTTTTGAGAGAGCATGTGTGTGAACAGGGGGAGAGGCAGAGGGAGACCAAGAGAGAACCCAAGCAGACTCCACACTGGGCCCTGAACCCCAGCAGCCGGATCCTATGGCCCTGGAGATCGCAGCCCAGAGATCAGGACCCTACACCAAATCAAGTCGGGCGCTCAACCGACGGAGCCACCCAGTTGGTTTAATATTTTTTAAGTATAATCTTAAATTAATATTTTTAAGATATAACTTTAAATGTATATTTAAAGTATATCATACTTTATTTTAAATGCACCCCATAAGCATGGGGGCAGCTGGGTGGCTCCATCTGTTAAGCGTCTGCCTTCGCTCAGGTCATGATCTCAGGGTCCTGGGATTGAGTCCCGCATCGGCTCCTTGCTCAGCTGTGAGCTTGCTTCTCCCTCTCCCTCTGCCAGCCGCTCTCGCTGCTGGGCGCTCTCTCTCTCTGTCAAATAAGTAAATAAAAATATTAAAAAAAAAAATTAGTAAAGTGGGGCGCCTGGATGGCTCAGTCGTTAAGCATCTGCCTTTGACCCAGGTCATGATCCCGGGATTCTGGGGTCAAACCCCACATCGGGCTCCTTGCTCAGCAGGAAGCCTGCTTCTCCCCTCTCCTACTCCCCCTGTTTATGTTCCCTCTCTCTCTGCGTCTCTCTTTGTCAAATAAGTAAATAAAATCTTAAAAAAAAAATGCATCACTACATAGTAATAGCATTAAGTGATAAACAGCTTGAAAGGTGACAAATAGTTCAAAAGATAATCTAGTTTTCCTACTTTCAGCTAGGGCAATAAAATACTGTTAGGCATTTACCAGTTGGTGATTGATTGATTGATTATTGATTGATTGATTGATTATTTTAGAGAGAGCAGGCACGCACAAGTGTGTGTGAGTTGGGGAGGGACAAAGGGAGAGGGAGGGGAAGAAGACTCTCTGCTCAGCTTGGAGCCCAAAGTGGGGCTTCTTCTTTCCATGTGGAGATCACCACCTGAGCCAAAACCGAGTCCATGCTTAACGGACTGAGTCCTCCACGGGCCCCCCTTTTTTGGTAAGCAGTTTCTCAGGTTCTAGGCTCCCATGATATCTGTGAGTAGTTCCTGCCACAGTTTGTTAGCGGAGATATGCTGCCACATGTATTAGATTTCTCTGGTTCTTTTTTGTTAAAATTTTACTTAATTAACTTTTATCTCTGTGATTCTTCTCCACCTCTTCTCTTTGCTACTCTGTTACCTCCTGACCAGGGACCCATTCTACATAAAATCTACAACTCTTTTCAGATCTCATTTTCCTCAGCCACCTGCCAGCTGTTGAAGCAACAGCTGATTTTTGTTACGTGGTGAAAGGGTGGGGCCATTGGTTCACAGCTGCCAGGCTTCTGGTTCTTTTCCCTCACCACCTTGAAAACCCAAGTCCCTTATTACATAAAGTAGCCCAGCTGCTCTCTGTCTTCTAACAGGTGATCAGGGAAGAGTTTTCTGTAAGATGATTAATAGCGGGACTAGTCTGGGGGAAGCTAGATGGTGCCTCACAGAACTTATATCAAGCATCAGGGGTGAGTTTAGTCACTGCTATATTGCTGCACATTTGGGAGTCTTGAAGAGTATTGTTTTATGAAGAATCTGCAAACCTAATCAGGACCCAACCAAAGTTGTTTAGTTTTGCCATACACTTAAATATGTGTGTACATTGGAACTTAACAGTATTGGCTTTGAAGATGTCCTGGTCTGCTAAACATTTCACTTGTTTTCATGTGTCTTATTTTTTTCATGTAATTATTTTAATTTTGTTTTGTACAGAACAAATGAAGCTGCTCCACACTCAGAAGAATAGATATACGCCAATACCTTTTTCCTATATCACATTTTAACCAAAATGAGGTTTTAATTATTTTTTAGTTTTAAATTTATTATTTTTACTTATATTTGGTAATGGATCAGAATTGGGATGAGTGCATTTGACTAGGATAACCTATTGTGTGGTATCAAATTTTATCATGTGCTTATCGGAAAGGTACTCAATTTGCAATATATAAGACAAGACAAGATGAATGCTGCTACTAATAGGTTATCTTTCATGCAAATACCATATATGATAACATAACAATGTGAGATTGAGATTTTAAAAACATTTTCTACTATGTGGTTTAGTTTCAGGCATCTCTATTATGAGCATATTGCATTTCAAAGCATGATGAAAAGTAATTACTTCTAATTTCACCTAAATTTATTTGGCTAATAAGTTAACATGTATTTATTGAGTTCCTGACACTGAGCTACATCCTGGGGATAGAGGTGAATACAACACACAAACTCACTGTATTCTATTTCAGTTCAAGGGGTACTTTCATAAGTAGAAATCTTATCTATATACTGCATCCCATAGGAAAACCAAAATGTATATGACAGTTTGTGTGCTGTAAACTCCATAAAATGTTTAGCTGTATTCTGGAAAGTTCATGGGCATTCACTTTTTTATAATACAAATTGTAAAACTTGGGTAGGTTTTAAATACCTTATCTGCAGTTTGTGATGGGAGTTAGAAATATTTCAAAGGGCTTATTTTCAACCATAGTTCCCAAATACTGCCATGACTCACAGTTGTCTGTTTCCCTGCCTCAGAATGGTATTTAAGTATTGACTCTTTTCTGGCAAATTTCAGTCAGTTGCAGGTGCTTCCAGTTGAATAACAGAATAGTAATTCTGCTATCATTTACATTCTGTGAAGTTTTATATTTTAATATATTTTTGCATTAAAAAGCTGATTGCATTCTCCCAACTTCCTTGCAGTTTCTTACATAATAAAATGATACTCAAAGTTGTCAATTAATAATAATAATAATAATAATAATGAAAACTGTCATTGATAGATCAGGAACAAATGTTTGTCAGTAGCAAAATGAGGAACTATGGATTATAGTGACCATGGAAGTTACATGTTATACATTATTAACTTATTTTTACAGTTAACAAAATTGAAGTTCAGGCATAAAAAAAAAAAATGTCTTTCCAATATTGCCTGGCTACTCAAGATATGAACCCAGAACTGCCTGTAAAACTTCTTGGTATATCTTCTTGCCATACCATTGTATTCTTCTTAAATGAATTAACCGATGCCATTCAGCCAATTATGAGCAGTGCTGGAATATCCAGATCTTGTGGAACATAAACTCAGTGCATCATTCACTGACTCATGATTCATTTGGAAATTATGTATTGCATGCTGACCCTGTTCCCATGATTATGTTTCCCTGCTCACACAGTTAATAACAAAGAAACTGATTTGAATATTGTTTATTAGTAATGCTTTAAAGAAACATGAAACCATTGACAACAAAGTTAGTTTATGTTTTAGGGCTATTCTGTTTACTCCAGACATGCTCCCACCGCAAGAAGAATACAGTGACTTAGTTTGAATGCCACTTAAAGTTTTAAAGGGGCAAAATGCTGTGCCGGTGAAAGGCAAGGTTGACTCACTGAATCGAAACATTCTCATTTACTTATCTTTGCTTCTTTAGCAGTTAGAGCAAGTGCTACTGTAGAGTAAATTTTTTTTGTCATTCTTATAGATTTTCAGATCATCTTCTAAAGCAGACCCATGGTGAGTTGTTGAAATGCTTCATTTCAGAAAGTTACATATGACTAGGCTTGCTCTAAATTGAAAAGTTAAATTACTATTCATGTAACATTTCTTTCCAAGTATTGAGTTTGATTTCCATTACTTACTAAGCGGCTCATCAGTGGTTTTATTTCTACTGTCTTAGTCCATTTATTATTTATTTAAAGTCCTCTAAAAAACACATTTCACTGCTGTTTTATAATCCGTTTACTACACAGCAAATACTGGGTTAATATTGAAATATTGATTGTTTTATCTTTCGGTATAATGTGATTTGCAGTAAAACCTAATCTGACATGGTTTGTTTGTGAGTTGATGACAGATATGCTGAAATGGTTAATAGCTAGAGCTTCTAAAATTAGCTATCTTATATTGGTCTAAAATACTCTCTTTTCTTTGCGACACTGACGATTTTTCTTTTACCAGCACATCTAATCAATTTCAAAGTGAAGAAAAATAAAGCCTGAGCTGGTTTTGAAAATTATTCCTCCTTGAAATGTTCTGAGTGCTGGAATTTATTTTACAGTTCCAGTTAAACAGGCTTCTAGACTGAAAAGAAGAGAATGAATAGTGTCTAAATCTGCTTTAGGAGAGAGCTTGTTTATCGAGCTACACCTCATTTTCCTTTATCTGTCACTGAGTAAATAATAGGTAGAATTTCTTGGTTGGTTGTATTCTACGTGCACAGCATAAGGCTTAGAGTCAACTAACTTTAGCATTTCTGATTCTCCCTTAAGCTTTTTCTTGCTAAGCTCCTTTCCTCATCCCACCTCCCTGCCTGCAATATGATCCAAACAGAATTATGCAGTTTAGATAATTATGGTCTTCAGTGTCTATCTTTAAATTTGTACGTTGTGGGGGCGCCTGGGTGGCTCAGTGGTTAAGCCTCTGCCTTCGGCTCGGGTCATGATCTCAGGGTCCTGGGATCGAGTCCTGCATCGGGCTCTCTGCTCTGTGGGGAGCCTGCTTCCTCCTCTCTCTCTCTCTCTCTCTGCCTGCCTCTCTGCCTACTTGTGATCTCTGTCAAATAAATAAAATCTTAAAAAAAAAATTTGTACATTGGGTCTTGAAGTAGAAGTCCTCTGCAAGATGAAATAGAAATTATAGTAAAGTAGACTATTAGGTGTACATAGATTTTTTTTTTTTTAAGGAGTTTTCTCCATTTTGTTCAGCAGCATTTTTTCTGTAAAGGTAATACATTAGTAAGGGTTAGCTGTGTCTCGTGGCGTTTATCAAAATATTCAACACATTAGGAAGTTTATTTCTCTGTATTGGAAAAGAAGTTTATCTGTAGGCAATGCATGGCTCTGTGTTGCCTTCATAATCTTTGGAGAGCCAGGCGCCTGTCTCCTTCAACATTTTGGCACTGGCTTTTATTCTCAGGATCACCACATGTTACAAGATGGTTTCTAGAGCCCTAGCCATCTCATCTACGTGGAATGTTGCAGGACGGAAGGAAGCCAAGCAGGGAAGACAAAAGGAATGCATTTTTCCAGCTGAATCTGCAGCCTTCCAGGGAATGCCATATAACACTTACATGTATCATTAGCCTGAACTTAATAACATGGCTGCACATAGCTGAAAAGTTGCTCTTTAATAGGGAGCATTGCCCCATTCAATAAAATGAAGAGAAAAGAAGAAAATGGACATTATGTGCAGCTGTACATGATGTAGCCTCATACACGTGATGGTTACCTCTCCAATTTTCAGTCTCCTCATCTGTAAATGAGAAAAACTGACTGCTCCCTGGTGTTTGTATGAGGGTTAAGGGGCAACTGTATGAATGATACTTTGTCCGGAAGCACAGTAAATAACACCGTGGTTGCTTTTCTAATTCTCATTTCCCTTATCATTATTGTAACATTAAACCAGTAGGGGGTCTCGAGGCTTTATGGATACTTACGAGAGGATGTCCACATTAAGTTGTGAATTATTTCACTTTTGAGACTAATATGTGCTTTGTTTGCGATTGGTGTCTCCTTGTGTTGTCTCTATTCTATGATGCCTTATACAACATGGGCACTTCTGTCTTCATGCTCTATGTGTGTGAGAACTGGGGATTAGTCACTCTGAAGTGGAAAAGGATTAGCCACAGCAGTGATTATTCTGAAATTTTGGAAACTACTGAGTTCAAGGAAACGATCTACCTAAGGAAGAGCAGAAACTCTTTAGTAAAAGGCTCCATGTGGGGCTCAGAAAAGGACAGCCTTGGACAAGTCACCTGCCTGTTCTCCTTTTCAAAGGAAGGATTGGATTGGGTGATCTCTGAGATCCTCCTTACTTTTTAGATGCTATGATTGTGAGAATTTTACTCTCTCCAGATCTTTAAAGGAAATTATGTTCTTATGGTGCTTGCTGCCTTTTATATGAAGAGGTATAGCAGGGGCCTTAGCTGACAGGCTTTAAGGAACCCTTAAAATTTTATACTGATGACTTCTGCAAGACTGAGATGCTAACTTCTTTGTTTTCCTCTCTTGAATTCTAAGAATTGCAGATTATTCAAATTTGAGCTACTCCAAGTAAATACTCAAAATGAAGTAGTTTAGTGATACTTACATTAATACCTTCTTTTCATTGTTGTAAAAGGACTGTGAGATTATACATTATTGTCCTTTACATTAATGCATTTTTGATATGAACTTTTTTTAAAAAAAAGATTTATTTATTTATTTATTTGACAGACAGAGATCACAAGTAGGCAGAAAGGCAGGCAGAGAGAGAGAGAGGGAAGCAGGCTTCCTGCTGAGCAGGGAGCCCAATGTGGGACTCAATCCCAGGACCCTGATATCATGACCTGAGCTGAAGGCAGCAGCTTAACCCACTGAGCCACCCAGGCCCCCTTGATATGAACTTTTATGAAAGGAACAGCCCTTTTATGTCTCTCAAATGAACAGGGCTTTTTTTTTTTTTTTAATTTTTTTAAATTTATTTTCAGCCTAACAGTATTCATTGTTTTTGTACCACACCCAGTACTCCATGCATTCTGTGCCCTCTCTAATACCCACCACCTGCTTCCCCCAACCTCCCACCCCCCCACCTCTTCAAACCCTTCAGATTGTTTTTCAGAGTCCATAGTCTCTTATGGTTCCCCTCCCCTTCCAATTTCCCCCAACTCCCTTCTCCTAACTCCCCATGTCCTCCATGCTATTTGTTATGCTCCACAAATAAGTGAAACCATATGATAATTGACTCTCTCTGCTTGACTTATTTCACTCAGCATAATCTCTTCCAGTCCCGTCCATGTTGCTACAAAAGTTGGGTATTCATCCTTTCTGATGGAGGCATAATACTCCATAGTGTATATGGGCCACATCTTCCTTATCCATTCGTCCGTTGAAGGGCATCTTGGTTCTTTCCACTGGTTGGCAACCGTGGCCATTGCTATGAGCAGGGCTTTACTAATAACTGAGCTCTCCCAATAACTCCAGGTACATACTTGTTCTGGTATTTGTTAGTTCTGGGTCTTTGGGGAGATTACTTACACTCTCAAAGATTCAGTTTCCTCATCTGTAGACATGGGAATGCTTATTATACTTGTTTTGTAGGTCTGTGAGGGAGAGTTTGTACTACTCTTTGTACTGTTTTGTACTACTGTTTATATTTCTATTTGCACTACTACTTTTACTCTTCTGGAAATAGGCTTAGATAGCCAGCTAATTTAACTAGGGTAATAGCCCATTTATCTATCGCTACATAACGAACTACCCCAAATCTAAATGTCATAAAACAGCAACCGTTTTATTATGGTCACAAATTTTGTGGTCAGGATTCTGACAGGGCATGAAGGTGACAGCATTATCTCTGCTTCACAGTTGTCTAAGGCCTCAGTGGGGAAGATTCTGAGGCCTTGGGTGTCTGAGTTCCGAGGCGTCGATCATCTGGAGGCTGCTTTGCTCACAAGTCTGCTTTCTGGGCTGTGGTGACTTGGAGGCTGTGTCCAGCTGGACTGTTGACTAGAGAACCTATACATGGCCTCTCTCTCCATGTGGCTTGGACTTCTCCCAGCATGACAGCTGTGTTTGGAGGGGGAACATCCAGAGTTGGAGTGTTCCAAGCAACCACGGGGAAGCTGCATGGCATTTTATGACCTCCCTTCAGCAGGCACATAGTGTTACTCCTGCCGCATTCTATTAATTGAAGCGTTCACAAGCCCTCCCAGATTCAAGGGAAGGGGACATAAACTCTATGTGTCAGTGGAGCGAGTGTCAAAGAATTTGGGGCCATCTCCAGTGCCTTACAGTTCCTTGTAGAAGAATGAAAGGTGACAAGGAATAAATATGATTTTTTAAAAAAGATTTTATTTATTTATTTGACAGAGATCACAAGCAGGCAGAGAGGCAGGCAGAGAGAGACACTGGGAAGCAGGCTCCCTGCTGAGCAGAGAGCCTGATGCCGGGCTCCATCCCAGGACCCTGAGATCATGACCCAGCCAAAGGCAGAGGCTTCAACCCACTGAGCCACCCAGGCGCCCCAATAAATATGATTTTGTTTGAAAATAGTTTTTCTGTAAATTATTCTCAAAAGTAATGTAACTCTAATCTATCACCCTCTAATAAGCAGTTAAATATTTTATCAAAGGCCTAAAATCACTGTAAATGTAATCTTAGCTTTTAATCTTGGACCTTTACACTCTCAACACAAGGATAAATATTCCTTTTAAAAAGTTTAAGTCATTGTAGTTCTCTGGCTGACATATGTTACTTTTCTTACAGAAGTTTTTCTGAGATTTTATGAAGATTGAATTGCTTAATACTAAAATACTTATAACAAGTACCAAGTATACCACAAGTCCAATATAAATGTTCATTAAATTAGAAAAATAAAGCTTGTAAAGCCCTTTTAAAATGCCATGGGAATAATGGGAATTAAATAATTCATATCAAGATAGAGTACCATTAAGATTATTACTATGGGGCGCCTGGGTGGCTCAGTGGTTAAATCCTCTGCCTTTGGCTCAGGTCATGATCTCAGGGTCCTGGAATCGAGCCCCGCATCCGGCTCTCTGCTCGGCGGGAAGCCTGCTTCCTCCACTCTCTCTCTATGCCTACTTGTGATCTCTGTCTCTCAGGTAAATAAATAAAATCTTAAAAAAAAAAAGATTATTACTATAATATTTTGTCAAAAGATTTGAAAAACAAGTGACTGATGAATTTTTTTTTAAGATTTTATTTATTTATCTCTCAGAGAAGGAGAGAGCGAGAGCAGAATCAGAAGGAAAAGCAGCCTTCCTGCTGAGCAGGGAGCTGGACGTGGGACTCTGGGACCCGTGGATCATGACGGGAGATGAACGCAGACACTCAACTGACCTAGCCACCCAGGCATCCCGTGACTGATGAATTTGTTTTAAAGGTCAAAATCCATTGTCAACAAATTAGTGACTCAAATTTTTTAATGACAGTGAATGAACATTCTTTTTCCCAAGGTCTGTACTTGCATTTACATTTCAGATGTGAATATCTCATTACTTTTCCAAACCGATCTGTTACCTATTTGGAAGCAACAGCATAGCATCAGACTTGGTTTTAAGAGCTCACTTGTTCAGATTGTTATGTTTTGAATCACTTCTCATTTGTATTTCAGTTGTCTCAAATTAAATGGGGTCCTAAAAGCTTATTTCAAAACCTGGGATTATAGCACCCAGTGATTCATGATTCTACCCTAAACTTATTCAAAGCAAGAAGGAAACATTAATGATCATACTCTCTTCTGCTTATTATCAAGCCTGCTTTCATTTTTATATATAGTGACCTCCTATCAGGAGCCACTTGCATTAAATGTAGGAGTCTAAAAATTACTTGAATAGCCAGGGTAAATACACCTTTTCTTGATTCTTTTCTTCTCTGAGGGAAGTGAGGACACAAGAGTTTGAAGTGTGTCATGATTATTTTTTTCGTTATTTATTTTCAGTCTAAGCTTGTTATGTGAGGAGCCCTGACAGTTAACTTTGTAAATCATTCAGGAATCTGACTGTTTTCTCAAAACATACCTGGGCCTTTAGGCATGAGTCTACAGGTGATTGCTCCTGGATGTTTGCCTAAAGATGATTTAGAAAATTGGTTGGAAGCTTTGCTGTTCCCCAGCTATCAAAAATTAACCTGCCAGAAATTTGCAGACATGGCAACATTATGTTAATTATTCTGACTCATGCACAAGACTTTTTTTTTTTCTTTTTTCTTTAAGCTGGCTACTCCAAATTCCAAAGATTCAGCATTTATTATTCGGTAATTTACTTTTGTATTTGCACTATAAATAGGACATTCATTACCAGCCTCCTTGATTGTCTCTAGGGTGTTGGCTTGTGTATTTATTGGAGGCAAGTAACCAGTGTTTTCTTACTCTAGTGATGAACATTATTCTCTTTGCTGGGAAAAAAGAGGAAAATCTTTGAGCCAAAGACTGAACTCCAAGAGGGACTGTTGTCTGGTTTCCAGATAGTCCAGGGAATATGTTGGGCTGCTGGTTCCCCTCGGGTATTCATTAAAACATCCTGCCTGGGTCACAGGGATGAGAGCTGAGGGAGCTGAGAGGGGCCTAGTTTGTGACACGTACACAACTTGGTTTATATGTTCAGTTTCACTCATATACGTATGTATGCATGACTTAGAATATAGTCACAGTCTTTTTGTAAACTTATAAATTACTGAGTTCACAGCTAGAATAACTATGTACTTAGTAATGAAGTGTTTCTTCATTATAAGTGTTTCTTCATTTATCTTCATAATGCTTTGAAATTTTACGTGTAAATTAGTTCATTCTTAAATTAAACCAGGTGATCTCCGAAAGCTTTTGTAGCTCTCAGTCCTTACGATCCTGATTGTTTTTCTAAAGGAAAGCCTCCAGTTTTATTTTTTACCTTTGCTTAATTCCAAGTGTAAACATGTTTTAAGCTGATCAAAGTGCTGCACAGTCAAGTAGCATTATCAGTATTAATGGTTGAGAAAGGGAAGCTTTCTGCTGTTACCTTTTCCTATTTTAGCCACTTCTCAACCTCACTGTGCCTTTTTTCTGCCCAGTTACATTTCTATTCCCATTCAGAATCTTTGTGTTTAGTCTGAGTGTGTAAGAAGGGTTCCCTCCCATCATGTAGGAATGTGGTCCAGTTCTTTAGAAGTTTGAAATCTGGGATCTTAAATTCGGAAGCTTCCAAGGGCCAAGTAGAAATCCTTAATAAGTCTGGTATATATTGCTTAAATGTGGCCAGATTTTCAGATTAGTTTTCAAGAAACCAGAAACCCAGGATTTATTGTTACTCTCTCTTTTTTTTTTTAAGTGTTGCTTAAAATTATTTTAAAACTTTAAGAAGAAGAAGAAAGGAGTAAAAGTGATGCAACTCTGTAAGGCCAAGTCTCCTCGTTCCTACAACCATCACTTTACAGCCTGGCATTCTCTTCAGCTTCATACTGATGGGTACTGTGCTCTGAATCACTCTCCAAGCAGAGTCCTCCCCTCGGGGATCTTCACTCCTCACTGCTATGTTGTACCCATGTGAACTTGCCTGGCAACTATAATTATCCCTGGATTTTGACAAAAGTTCCTCAGAGGTAGTTACCATGCTTATTGTATTTCGGAACGAACGACTCTCTGTCTCCTGAACCAACATCAGGTTCACAGGCATCCATGAGAGATAGAGGCTGACCCTCTGCTTTTTCAGACTCAAATTTCTTCCTTTCTGCCTGTCACTTTTCTTTCTCATGTATCAGCCCAGAATGTTTTACCTGTTTTCTGATTTATTCATTATCTTTCAGAGTCATCACTGTGCTTGACTCAGTGCACATTTCGGCACTGGTAGTTCCCTTCTTTTTAATATTTTTATACACTTTTTAAGATTTTATTTATTTATTTGGGAGAGAGATAGCATGAGAGGGGGAGGGTCAGAAGGAGAAGCAGTCTCCCTACTGAGCAGAGGACCTGATGTGGGACTCCATCCTGGGACTCCAGAATCATGAGCTGAAGGTAGACACTTAACCTGCTGAGCCCCCCAGGCACCCAGTAATTCCCTTCTTATTATTTTTTCGCTACTGTCCTAACATACCCCTTCTTATTGCTTTTAACACTCTTGCGCGTGTTACGTTCATGTGAAGAATGGGGTGGATAATGTACACAAAGTAAATAAAAGTGTAACATAAATACAGTGACCACATGTTAGGTTAAAGAACAGTGCTGTGGGCTGGTATTAGGGTGACATTACCTGACTCCTGAATCCAGGTAATGGATTCAGCCTGTGGTTCTTGAACACAGACTTGCTCCCTTCTGTGAAATTTTAAAGTGGAAAAATCTCAAGAAAAGAGCTTCTGTTCTGAAGGAGCTCTTATGGCACAGAAGTTACAGTCTGCGTAGACTGGTGCTCTAAAGACCCTCAGATGATTCAGCCGGTACTTTTATGAAATGGTTTTCGGGCTCCTCTTTCGAATGTCAGTTTGATTTTGTCTATTTTCCAATGTGTGGACACGACTGTCATGAGTGATCTTGCCTGACGCCTTGTTGAAACCGGTTAAGCTCTCTCTGCGGCATTTCCCTGCTCTACATGTCTGATAGGTTCTGAAAGGATGATGTTATAGTGAGACATGCCATTTTTGATTATTTACTCGGAGGGAGATGTGCATTATTGTCTTATGTGGTCCTGGGGATCAATTAAATGCATTTATTTCTTCACAATGATGTTATGAAGAGGGGCTGTTATTACTATTTTACAGAGGAGAAGCCACTATTTAGGGAGTGGAAATTTCTTGCTCAGATCACATAGGGGGTCAATTAGTCCTGGGAGGTTGAACACAAAGCTCTCACTTGTAACCACTACACTCTGTTGTCTGTTTCTCATTACTTCATACCAGATCGCTCATGGTTAGTATAGCCCCAGTAGGCCCTGATACGCAATTATCCTTTTCTAGTACTACACAAATCAATTCCTAATAAGTTGTTATGGAACCATTTTAAAGAATAATGTAAAACTCTTCTATCGATATTTTGAAGAATTTACTATTCTCTCTTGCTAAGCGAAAATGCATTTGTCGGTCAACCTGAAGTCTTCTGGCCCTGCTCCAATCTTTTAAGTTCCTTCAAAGATTACTGCAGTTGTTGGATATATTTTGCAAGTTCTATCCAAAAAAAAAAAAAAAAAAAAAAAAATCTGGTCCTTGGTCAGGTGGTTCAGGAGATTGGAATACTTTTCCAGCAAGTGAGTGTTTCTCAACATTTTCTCCAGCTTCCCTTTTCCTTCTGACCAGTGTTTCATCTGCTCTTTTCAGTTAAGTGGCAATTCTCTTTGACAGAATTCGAGACACAATGAACACTAACTGTTTGGCTATCTTCTGATCATCCTTTTAATTATCTGTTACTTTTTATGCCATTAATCTCAAAATGTATGCCTTTTCCTTCCTTGCTCATGATTATTTGTGTATTGCTTTAAATTATTGCATCGCTTGTTTGGAATTTAGCTGGGAGAGAATTTAAAAGTAAATTGGAAGTTATCTTTTCTCTGGGCTGTTTTCTCTGGGCTGGCAATACCAATAATTACCAACATGTTTTTCTTTCTGGGCGTGAGCCTGGTAAAAGGACTTGACACTTTTCAGGAACATCATATTTATCTCTCAATATAAATCTCCAAAGGTTAGCTTCGTTTGTTTGTTTATTTGTTTTGTGGGAAGAAGTACTGTGAGTTAATGAAGACCAAATCAAACACTGGAAGCACATTCTTATTTTGCCAGTGATTCACTTTATGTTAATTTTTACCTTCCATCAAGTATAATTCTGGGAACAAACTGGGTTTATAACCCCTGAGGATGACTAAGGACATCCAGGATAGAATCACATTTTTGAAGTGCAAAGCTAGTTAAATTTATGGTGCATTTGATGATCTGTAGTCATATTCTGTCATTTGTATTTATGGAAAAAGAACCTGTGCCTTTGAAAAACTAAATTTAATATTTTTCTTATTAAAAATCTTAACATTGGGGCGCCTGGGTGGCTCAGTGGGTTAAAGCCTCTGCCTTCGGCTTGGGTCCTGATCCCAGGGTCCTGGGATCGAGCCCCACATCGGGCTCTCTTATTGGCGGGGAGCCTGCTTCTCTTCCTCTCTCTCTGCCTGCCTCTTGCCTACTTGTGATCTCTGTCTGTCAAATAAATAAATAAAATCTTAAAAAAAAAAATAAAAATCTTAACATTTTTGGGATTCACTTATTTTTTATGCTTGAAGTTTTTCATACACACACATACACACTCATATAAAACCAAACTTTGGCAAGAATTTAAACATGAAAATTTTAAAACAGTATTTCTCAGCTGAACAAAAAGCATACTGAAAAATGCTTAATGTACTTTCCACAAACCTGTGACAAATCTTGCCCATAGCTCTTAGAGTCAATTTCATTGTAAAATGTATTCAGTGCTTTTACTTCCCTTTCCAATATCTTGAATTTCTCAGAATTGAAATGTAGTATTTCTATTAGATCCATATTCCCAAGTCTATCCCTGACACATTTGCCCTCCTATGAATAATATCACTGTAGTCTGTGATAGATCACAATGTCAAGAAACTGATCTTGGTCCAATTTTTAACTCTGCTGGAAGAAATAAAAGAATTCTATTTGCTTCCAAATTTTGGAAAGAAGAAAAAAGACAGTTACTCAAAACATAGTTTTAGTATTTATTCATGGTTTCTAATTAGTACTGCTTATATTGTTATTTTAAAAGCCATTATAATCCTTTGGTAGCAAGTTTATATTATGTGGGCTTACATTTATAGATGAGGTATGCATTAAAAAAAGTTACAGTTCTTTGAACTTAAATTAGACCATTAAATAAGGTAGTTCAGGAACACTTTAAATGTATATTCTGGGTTCCATTTTTGAAAGATGGAGCCAAGTATTAAAAATCAACTAAAAAATCACACTATTGATAATATTTTGGTATATATGAGATACAGTTAATAGTCTTGAAGCAAAAATCAATACTTATAATGTTATGTTATCACTGTTTTCTATAGTTAGTTCATATGAACTTATAAAAGATTATTTTACTTGATGCTGTTTTAGATTCCATTTTGCTTAATCAAGGTAGAGGGTGTGTGTGTGTGTGTGTGTGTGTGTGTACATGTACACATGTACACATGCACTTTTGGGCAGAAGGCACAGCAATTTGTGGGGAAAGGTGCATGTTGTCCCAGCTGCTTGTTCTTTCTCTGAGAGTAAGAAAAAGTGTGTGGGTAGGAGCAAGTTAGAGTCCCCCAAAGTGTTTATTTTAGTTACCAGCTCCCCTCATCCCCCCAGGACTACTGCATTTTTATAAACTTTAGCCTGGGTATTAACATTTCTACCTTGTCAAGACTCAATACTAGTAATCCAGGGGATCTTACTTCTTAGTGTTGAATGGACCCATGGATCAGATCCCTTGATAAATTATAGTCTGGATCCCAGTAAAAAAAGACCTCCTCTGGGACGCCTGGGTGGCTCAGTTGGTTGGATGACTGCCTTCGGCTCAGGTCATGATCCTGGAGTCCTGGGATCGAGTCCCGCATTGGGCTCCCGGCTCCACGGGGAGTCTGCTTCTCTCTCTGACCTTCTCCTCACTCTTGCTCTCTCTCACTGTCTCTCAAATAAATAAATAAAATCTTAAAAAAAAGAAAAAAAAGACCTCCTCCATATTACAACATCAGAAAATCCCCAAATGAAGATATACTTAGCTCTATAAGACACCATGGTTTTGGTACTGATGATGACTTTTCCATCTATATCAGAATCCTGTCTACATTTAGCTCTTGAAATGTTTAGGACCTATCAGGACCTTCTGGGTTGTGTAAGCATATGGCATATGTAGTTCATTAAGTAGTTCATAGGGACTTGGGGTCAAGTTTTTGATCTATTTCTCTAGATGTGTGACTTTGAGGATGTTACTTTATCTCCCTGCTCTCCATGCCTGTATACAAGGACCATGCAAATAGTACTGTCTTCTGATTATGTTATATTAAATAACCTCATGCACAGTGCTTAGGTCTGGATCAGGCATGCCTCTCCATCAATCGAGCTTATCTCAAAACTAATTCATGAGCTATTTCAAAAAAATCTTTGACGAGCATTCTTTTCCTTGTCATCATATTTAGTTATTTTTTTAAGATTCATTTATTTATCTGAGACAGAAAGAGAAAGCGAGCAAACCTGAATGGGAAGAGGGGCAGAGGAAGAGGGAGAGAAAAAGAGAGGGAAGCCCGACTCTCCACCGAGTGTGGAGCCCAAAGGACGGTTTAATACCATTGACCAGATCATGACCAGATCTGAAATCAAGAGCCAGGTGCTTGGGCACCTGGGTGGCTCAGTCAGGTTAAGTGTCTGCCTTCAGCTCAGGTCATGATCCCAGGCTCCTGGAATCAAGGCCTGTGTCGGGCTCCCTGAAATGTGCTCTCTCTCTCCCTCTGCCTCTCCCCCTGTTTGTGCTCTCTCACGCTCAAATAAATAAGATCTTAAAAAACAAAACAAAACAAACAAACCAACCAACCAAACAAACCAAAAAAACCCACGTCAGATGCTTAACCCACTGAGCCACCCAGGCGCCCCTGTATTTAATTATTCTTTAACTAAGACAAATGGCATGACAATTTAATAGAAGACCATCACTACTCAGAATTGTTCAGTCTTTTTCCTAAATGTAAGCAACCAAAGCAATTTTCCTCACAGCCTCGGGTCTTTACAGGTTTACCCTCACGATGTTCGTATTGCATGAAGTCTCACTAGCTGCGAGGTAGTCCTCATCTCTCACTGACATGTGAGAGAAAGGAGGGCAACGGCAGTGTTGGCTTTTTATATCTTAACTCCTGTACTTTTTTTTCCCTTTGAACATGTTTATATTCTAAAATACTCACTTTCATTGGAAATCTATGTGATTCTATTAGAAAGTGATGCAAATCAATGCAGACGCAAAAAGGTTACCAAGATCTATGCCGGTGACATATTAGATTCTCTCTTTTCTATGATTTCAAAAATCATTACTGTATGATTCAATTTAGGAAACATTTGAATAAGTACTTGGTATCTAACACTGTGCTAGAGGCTTCAAGGATTCCTAAAGAAGTAGAAAATGTGTCATATAATCAAGGAACTTCAAATGTCATTGGTCTTTATGAGATGTGTATGATTAAATGTCAAAACACATGATGAACATACTAGATATGTTCCTACTAGATATTAGATATTAATAGATATTAATGAGGTTACAGTCCTAAGAGAGAATGACTCAAATATTTGAAGATGATTTCATTGAATATTAAACCTGTGAAGATGTGAAATATTTGATTAGTATTTGGAACCTAATAATGGTTTGGTTCTTTTATACTATATGGATGAGAGATAGATGAAAGCCCAAATGAATTTGATATCTCCTACCAAAGCATTTAGCCAATAGCTGTTTATAGGAAGAACCACAAGTGTATATTTCTGTCTGTTTTTTCCCCTGGGCATTGCTTTATCTATGTGTTAATAAATAATGAAATGACTAGAGACAGTGTAGTGTAGTATAATTTATGTCAGGAGTAGAGTGTAATGGTAAGAACAAAGGTTTTGGTGTAGATAATGTAGCTTTGACTCTTATTTTTGATATTTACTGCCTTTCTGATTTTGGAAACATTATTTAGTATCACCAAGTCTCATTTTTTTTTCGTCCACAAATGTGTTTTCAGGGTGGCTATGAGAATTAAATAAGGTAAATGAAAAGTGCTTCACAGTTTCTGTCATAGACTAGACCTCGACACTGCAAGATTGAACTATGACTTGTTTTGAGAGATGTGTTTTATGACTTTTGTCATCATATGCAACTAAATCTAGTTTCTTCGTCTGTATTAAGAGAAAAAAGTCGATTTGCCAAGGTGTTTCCAAGAATTTAGACTATTGCTATTTTTTTTTTAAAGATTTTATTTATTTATTTGACAGAGAGAGATCACAAGTAAGCAGAGAGGCAGGCAGAGAGAGAGAGGAAGAAGCAGGTTCGCCACCGAGCAGAGAACCCGATGTGGGGCTCGATCCCAGAACCCTGAGATCATGACCTGAGCCGAATGCAGAGGCTTTAACCCACTGAGCCACCCAGGCGCCCCTAAGATGATTGCTATTTTGAAGTCAACCACTGTGTGTGTGTGTGTGTGTGTGTGTGTGTGTGTGTGTGTTGGGGACTACAAATCAGTCATATTTGTTTTTTCAAGAGGTAGTTTAGAGCATAGTGCTGAATAGAAGAGACATGTAATTGTGATTAAAGAATCACAGTAAAATATGATACAAAACATAATACAATGTTTCAGTGTAGTATTTACAAGGACTTTGGAACCAACTAGGAAGGTCAAAGAGAGTATCTCCTTTGAAAAGAAGAAACATATAAATTGAGTTCTGAAAGGCTCTATGATTTGCCATGCAAATGTGAGGAGGAAAGTCTTTGAGGCAGAAGGAAACAACATAGATCAGGGTCCAAAGCTAAGAGAAGATTTTTCTTTTAAGCAACTGAATTCTGTGGGGTTAGATGTTAGACTTTGAAGGGAGACAGAGAAGGAAAGTGGAGATTGAAGAGGAAAAACGGAGATCTGGGAAAGGCGAGGTAAGCCATGGTTACAAGTTTCTGCTTTCAATATTATTGCATGTTGAAGACTTCTCTCTAAGGGTCCTCTTTAATATGTAACACTTATCAAAATTGCTTTATTTTTTAATGGTACCATAGATTCTGGGAAATCTACGGTCATTTCATAACCACCTATGTTGTATGGTCATTTAGCCATCTATGACTACATAATTACACATTTTTCATACCTATGTATTATGTGTCTTATTTTTTAATAAAAACCTTTATGAAATTCTATACGCTGAGTATCTAAATTCTGCCTGATAACAGTAACTCTTTCAAAATTAGAAAGTAAATTCAGTTTGGGGTCACCTTCTCAGGAATCACCCCTTTCCTCTCTAAGTGCTAATTCTATTTTATAGCTGCTTCAGTTTTACCAGGAAGAAATGTTAACCTCACAATGGTGTTATTTCTAGACTCCACTGTCTTGAAAAAATTTGGGCAAATTTTGCTTTCACATTCTCTGAACAGAGAGTATTAGTAATCACTGCTCTCAAATCTTTAACTAACCGGCATCCTGAACTTATTTAAAAATCTCTTCCTTGGTGTCCTCCCATGACCTTTATTTTGGGCCCTAGTTTCCTCGTAATCATATTTGTTCTATCATAGTCAATATTAAGAGCATTTACCTTGATTGAGAAAAGAGAAGGAAATAGAAGTTGAGGACTTCTGTCTCCTTTAGTTTTGTCCTACTTTATACAATGCCTCCTATTCACCAGGAACCACAGACACCTTACCTTCTTTATTTTGAATAATGAGGAACTAGTTCATTATTTTGTCCTGTAATGCACTGACTGCCACCACTTTTTTTTTTCTTTTTAAAGATTTTATTTATTTGACAGAGAGATAGCAAGAGAGGGACCACAAGCAGGGGGAGTGGGAGAGGGAGAAGCAGGCTCCCCACTGAGCAGAGAGCCCAATGTGGGGCTCGATGTGGGTCCAGGACCCCGGAATCATGATCTGAGCTGAAGGCAGACACCCCAGGATATGTCTTTTAAAATATTTCTTGACAAAGTACCAGCACCTCCCATCTCGGTGACTGTGCCAGAGAAGAATTACAAAATGGAGCTCAGGTGTATTAGGAACTGTGCAGATTTAGATGAGTTTAGACTCCAGTACACAGGAGAAATTTTCACATTTGAGATATCTGAAAAATGTCTAATGTAATCTTGGTATATTTAGTCATTAGGAAGATAATTAATAGCTAAATTAATAAGGCAAATGTAAAATCATTGCAGAAACAGTACATTCTCAGTTTCCTTTATGCTGTATTATTTCCTAAACATACAATAAACTTTTGTTAAGATTATTAAATGTAATACTTGGAATGAGATTTACAATATGTAAAACACTTTATTTTTTATTTTTATTTTTTATTTGACAGAGATCACAAGTAGGCAGAGAGGCAGGCGGGGGGGGGGGGGGGGGAGAAGCAGGCTCCCTGCTGAGCAGAAAGTCTGATTCCGGGCTCCATCCCAGGACCCTGGGTCATGACCTGAGCTGAAGGCAGAGGCATTAACCCACTAAGCCACCCAAGCACCCTTGTAAAATGCTTTTTAATAGAGATTGAGTTTTGTAGTTAAGATACCCCTAATTTTCCCAGAAAGAAGGAATTTAAAATAATGTATTAATTCACTTTGGCATTAAAAAAAAAAATCAGGGTATTCCTAAGGAATAGTGAACTAGTGATTGGGGTTTAGTCCTTTTAATATTAGCTGTAGTTGAATATAAATGACAATGCAGTTGTCTTTATATCTGATATATTTAAAAAAAACCATGAAAAAGTCTGATCTCTGTGAATTTTTAAGTTTAATTCTAGCTCTTGATTTTGCAAGAAGAGTAAATACTTGTAAGTTTCTCCCATTTGAGTGGAGTGTCCGTCTACTGTGAGGTGCCGGAAAAGGCCTTAAATGATGTGTGAGGTGCTGCTAGTCATCTAATGAGGCATTCAGTGCAACGTGATTATAACTATGCTACTCGGTCATTTCAGGTTCTGTCCATCAAAACTGTGGGCATCATTTTCTCAAATGAATCAAAAAAGTTCCCACGGCCAGGGAGACGTAACTACAGAAACAGCGAGGAGAAAACATCCCATAAAGTGGAAGTAACTGGCTAACAGCAGGCGTAATGTAGAGAGCTTCACAGTTGTGGGTAAAATAGGCTGTGTTTATTTAACCATTTAATGTAGGCTTTTCTCATTCGATCCAGGTTAATTTGACTTTCTTTGAAATACATGAAAATTATTTTGAGATAGACCTGTTGGTGGGCATCTTGGATTATCTGCGTGGTGTCTGCATGGAAGAATAAACAAGTAGATTTCAGGAAGTTTCCATAATAGTTACAGATGCAATCAAAGTGGCCGAGATTGAGAATTACTGCTCCATAAATAATTGTGGTTGGTTTCTAACTTTGATTTTACTCAGTCTAATAACAAGTATTGCTCTATAGATAATTGTTCATGGTTGCAGACACTGATTTCATTCAATTAAGCTGGTAACCTTTTTAAGAAACTGCCTGGGAGAAAGCCAAGAATTCCAGTCAACTGATGTCTAAAGGAACTGAATTGAAATTGTCTTAACCTAGAAAATGTTCCATGTAGGCCACAGCTGCGTTAATTAACCTTTTCCTTAAACTACCGTCTACACACAGAACTCCACATGGGCAAATGTAGCAAATGACCATGTTATCTGGATTCAGATTTTGCTCAGAATGATTATCAACTTGGAAAGACACTATAAAATATGTTTGGGACACATAATACGAGTATGCTCTGTCTTTCTAAATCACATCAAAATTTTGATCCTCTCGCCTTCCCTTTCTTCCTTTCTTAAAAAAAAAAATCACTGTTGTATGTATTCAACAAAAGCAAAACCAGTGTGAATTAAGCAAAGATTTGCTTCCTCTATGTCAAATTATAAATCCATAATGATAAATGTTGTGATTGGAAGACATTGGAAACTCAGTTAAACATCCTTTTACCTAATGAAATGGAGAATTATCAGAGCAATATAATTGACCTATGACCAGTGCTGCCAGTACTGAAATTTTGTTGTTTATCTTTTGTGTCCTCTAGAATGGGGGAGGAAAAGAATTCATTGTACTGAAAGTGTATACTGTGTCTGGGGGAAACAAAAAGTTTCTTAAAAACAAAACAAAACACAGAGCCTTTGAGTTAAGTACCAATACAAGTTAGGAAGGCCAAGGTCATAGGTCCCAGTAAACATGTCAAAAAAGGGCATCTTATGTTTTATGACTACAGCCAAGTCATCGGTAATTTTGTATTATTGATCATGCTAGTAAGAGGCAGAGAAGTATTAGTGGGATTTCACAACCATCTCTCTCTACTGGGGAAAGGTGGGAAGAAAAATGATAATCTCTTCAAAGCAAGCTCATTTGAATGATCAGTAGTCGGTATTATCTTTACATACAGAACATTTGAGCATGTTTTTATTAATTACATCAACTTGAATAATACTTTTGCATTTCTGGGAACCTAGAATCTAACAAAGAACAACTTGATAAAAAAACATTTGTGGCATGGCTACAAATACTATTTTTTTCCCCTAAAGATCTATTTATTTATTTAGTACAAGTTGGGGGAGGGGGAGACAGAGAAATCTCTAGCAGACTTGATGCTGATTTAGGATTCCTACATGGGACAAGGTCTCACAACCCTGAGATGATGACCTGAGCTGAGCTTAACCCACTGAGGGAGCTACCCAGGCGCCCCAGATACTGAGTTTTAATAAGTGAAGCTTCATCATCTGCTGATGATCTTTCTTCATCATGTTCACTATTCAAAAGGTTATTTCCCACGTCCTTTTGATTGATTGACTTTTCTGTGGTTCCATGGCAGGGCTGGCATGCATTTGACCATTCTAGACTATATCTTCTAGGTTTTGTGTCCACCCCATGATAGCATTAGTTGTTGCCTGTCTTCCCTCCCAAGGCTTAAAGGAAAGGGGACCAGTTAATAAGGTGTCTTTGAATAGTGGCAGAAGAATGTAGCAGATATACCTTGTATTGGAAACAACTTCTAATCTCTGTGGGCAAAAGCTCTAAGTAATATAAGATAAAAAGTGTAACATAAGGAGTTTTGTTAGGGGAGGAAAAAGTGAGATAATTGGCTAAAATGGACAGGTTTTGAAATTTACTAGCCTTGAACATGATGAAAAGTGCTGAATCAAACTGGCTTTTGGATAAAAGCAATATAACACCGCGGAGGTCAGTCAGTTCCAGTAAGTGGGAGGTCCTGGCACACACAGTAAGATAATGTGAAAAATTAGCTTCAATCTAAGATTTTTGACCTTCAGTACAATTTCATTCCAAGTTAAGAGATTAACTTAAAAAAATAATGATCTTCAAAAAAAAAAATAATGATCTTCAAAGTTTGCATTTTGGAATTCATCTTTTCCTTAGTCCTTAGGAAAAAACACACACATCAATGCACATGAATATTTTGGAAAAATTATCTGCAGTGGTGTACAATTAAGGAGGAATTCTAATATATTAACTTTTAGATTTTACATCTTTAAATCTGATATAGTTATAGAATTTATTCAGGCAGTTACAATTTGATAAACTCAACAGTAACTTGTACCATCTCAGGTTAGTTTTTATTTTTATTTTTGTAGTGATTCTAACAGTAGTTTTATTTTGAGAGAGGTCCTCTGGGCCACTTCCTCAGGCTTCTTCTAGCCATCCTGCACAACTATCTCTGAAGACCCTCATGGTCTTCCAGGCTTGGGACTACTTAAGACAGAGCTCCATTTTCTAGGCTTTTACCATGTGTCACTACTATGTTACCTTTTAAATGCATTTAGGGATACTTTAGAAAGATTAAATTGTGCTCATACATATTCATAAGGCAGAATGAAGAGCTGACTCTTTTATTTGGGGAGACTTTTAGAGAGTAGGGATTCTAGACTCTTAAACATGCCGTTCGATTTTAACATTATTTCTCTTGGAAAAAGAGATTTTTCATATATTGGTTTGATTCACTAAGCATTTCATATTTTTTGATAGAATTTGTGGATGAGGAATGTTCTGTATTGGATCCCATATTGAGATTTATGGTATATACATATGTTTTTACAGACTATTATAAATATATAGGGATAAGAATTTTCAGGAAGTACTTTTTCTAATATAGTTATTTAGAATTTAATACATATCCTTATAGAATGAAAATAGTTTATATGTAACAAAAATCTAACCATTCCAAAAAATCTTATGCCTGACTCAAAAATCATTTGGATCCAAATTGTGATAGTCCAGTAAATAAAGTAAACCATGAATTAATATTGGTGCCTTTGTACTTTGACAATAAATTCACAAGGACATTATGATAGTAAGGTAGTGGAGAGCTAGTGTTTAGCATTGTATTTTCAGTAATGGAAATGTGCAGAATTATTGCTAATAAATGAATTTTAATTTTTTTTTTAGTATTAGTAGTAGTATTTAGTATATAATATTAGTATTTTAGTAGTTAGTAGTTCAGTATTAGTAGTGGTATTTAGTAATTAATAGGTTCGCAAATATTCTAATTTTGCTGTGTTATATTTTCTGTAAGTATTATAATACTGAGCCTAGTAGTAATTTTGGTGCATTAAAAGCTGTATTTTAAAGTATGTTTAAATGATTTAAGCAGACATAAATAAATTGCATAAATGAAAGCAGCTATAGTTCTATTGGAAAACTAAGCTTTCAACTCTGTTGGAATGTATTTATAATAACTTTTGTAAAAGCAAAGTAAATATCTCATATAATAAATTACTGGCATGTGATATTTATGAGGCATCAACCAGCATTTTCTTATTTTCCACAAGGGTCACAGCTGCAATTTAGCAGGAATAAAAGTCTCTGTCCCCTCCCCCCAAAATGATTTATATGGATTTTTAAAAATTTTTTTAAAAATTATTTTTATGGGGTGCCTGGGTGGCTCAGTGGGTTAAGCCGCTGCCTTCGGCTCAGGTCATGATCCCAGGTCCTGGGTTCAAGCCCCACATCGGGCTTCCTGCTCAGCAGGGAGCCTGCTTCCTCCTCTCTCTCTGCCTACTTGTGATTTCTCTCTGTCAAATAAATAAATAAAATCTTTTAAAAAAATTATTTTTATTAACGTATAATGTATTATTTGCCCCAGGGGTACAGGTCTGTGAATCATCAGGCTTACTCATTTATAAGAGCTACACGGAGAGAGTACTTGTAACACCACTATACCATCATTGATTTCAGAGATCGGCCAACCTGCAGGTACCCTCATCCCATTTTCCATTGCCACATTAGCTCTGGAGAGTTGAGGAGGCCCAAGCTGGATTCATTTTCAACCAGAGTATCCATTTCCTTATCCTTTTTTTGGTTTTAGCTTGCCTAAAAGCTATCGTCCACATTTCAGCACAAACTAGAAAGATCACAGTCAGTTGTTGCTAACTTGGTAAGTAAAGATGCCATCCCTCCCTTAATATCATGATTTATAAGAAGAACCTGTGTACCTGTAACTAACATTGTGTGTCAACCATACTTCAGGGGGGGAAAAAAAAAAGAAAAACAAAAGTTCCTTCTTTTCTCTGTCTCTCTATGTACGGGCACAAAAAATCTGTGAGTTCATGGATGGGCTGAGTCTCTGTATCTATTTCAGAGAAGCTGTTATCTGTCTCAGATTGGAATAGGCTATGGACTATTTTAGTTACTTTCACGTTTTTATTCCATCAATTTGATTTGAAGAATTGTAATTATGAAGTATGTAGTACACATGCACCTCCAAAGGAATGTCAAGATGTTTTGAAGATATAAAATCCTAATCAAGTAAGTTTTGTGGAAGTATATGAATATAATCTTAGTCCAAAATCTTGGCAAGGAAAATTTGATAACTGACTTTAAAATTCCTAAATATATATAATTATCAGATTGGCCAACATGTCATTTTTAATTATCCCATGTAAATATATGATTGATTTTCTAAAACATTTGGATTCCGTTTTCAGATAGTCCATAAAATTTATTTTGCTTTTGTTATGAATCCAGCTTATTGACTGATCAAAATGAAAAAAAAAATAAGTATAGGTAGTTTAGGGGGGAAAAGTATATCTTGATTAATGTTGCTTCAGTTCTTTTGAAAGTTATTTGTATTTTGAGTGGGCAAGGTCAACTTCTTAATGTAAAAGACACAGGCCTGATATTATAATTTGGTATAATTGTAGCTTTTCTCTCATGAATTCATTTTTTTCCCTTGATACAGATGCAGAATGTAGAACTTCATCTCAAGAATAGTTATCCTGGGGCACCTGGGTGGCTCAGTGGGTTAAAGTCTCTGCCTTCAGCTCAGGTCATGATCCCCGGGTCCTGGGATTGAGACCCACATCTGGCTCTCTGCTCAGCAGGGAGCCTGCTTCCCCCTCTCTCTCTGCCTGCCTCTCTGCCTACTTGTGATCTTAGTCTGTCAAATAAATAAATAAAATCTTAAAAAAAAATAGAGAATAGTTATCCCTTTTACTTGCTGACTAATCTTACTAAATCTACATCTTCTTACTATCAGGTTTTTTTTTTTTAGGTTTTGTTCATTTATCTGACACATATAGAGAGAACACAAGTAGGCAGAGAGGCAGGGAGAGAGAAAGAGGGGAAGCAGGCTCCCTGCTGAGCAGAGAGCCTGATGCTGGGCTCCATCCCAGGACCTGAGCTGAAGGCAGAGGCTTAACCCACTGAGTCACCCAAGCGCCCTATCAGTTGGGTTTTATTCTAGGGTCTAATAAAGTGTCTAAGAATGTATTCAACTCAGCCATATTTTGAGGAAGTTTTGAGGAAAATACTCATGTATCTTAATTTCATACGGAAATGCCCTGTGGAAAATTTAACATTGAGTTGCTAGCGTATCTTTTTAGTGCCAGTAATATACTCTTGAAAGAAAGAAACGTTCTTTCTTTTCATTCCTGTTGTGTGTGACATATTTAAATATGACATATATTTGGAAAAAAGACCTTGTGTAAAATTAAATGTTAAACCTCTAATAGATCGTTTATTAATTGGGCAAGATAATTTTTTGAGAAACACGGCTACTACACTATAGGAAATACATGATTTAGTTTTTTAGATGGCAAAAATTGTATTAATTCTCTAAGACTAAGGACATTTACTTAGAGATTGGAGAATACCCTTGGGAAAACGAATAATTTTGTCAACTCATTAATTATTTGCCCTTTATAGTTAGAGCTTTAAGAAGTGAATGGTAAGTGATAGTATATCCACTGTTTCCTGGGCATTCAGATAGTAACTTGTTCAATTAAAAATTCTTGTTAGGTCAGACATAATGGATTCCTGTTGTTACTTTAGTATTTATTCAATGAAAAGGATCAATATTTGTGGCCCTAAGGGAGCTACACTGATAAGAGACTCTGCAGTGAGTCTCTCTGTTCATTATAAACTTTTGGCTGGTAGATGCAGTGTCTGTTGTATGACTAATATTAATTAGAACATCAAGGTGGAATGAGAATTCAGACATTCTTTTCTTTTTCTCCCTTTTTAATGGCACATAATCTTTATTAGTGCATTTTACATTGTCCTCCTGGTTCTCTTGTGTGTGCTCTTTTAAGAAGAGATTTCTGAAAGAATTTGAGAACAATAGGTCTGATTTTGAGAAATTTAACTACATGCACTTGAACTCTGTACAGAGCCCATTTGTTTCCAGCTTGAATAGATTAAATCTTATCGTGGTAGTGTACAGACTGGTTGTACTAGATAGGTAGAGAAATAATCATTCTTCATTATCATAGTCACCTTTGCCAAGTTTTAAATGTATCTGTGTTTAAATTTAATGAAACCGATTTGTGATTTTTCGGAAGCATGGCATTAAATAAAGCCATAATAAAATCTATTTTGCTTTGCTACTTCAAGCACTTTCCAAATATGGCCTAATGCTCTATTCAAGTAATAATGTCATTTGCAGAACAAGCTGTCAGATTCGACTAGCTCTAAATTTGGCTAGAGCCAAATTCTTTTAAAAATGAAACCAAAATGCAAGGCTTTGCCATTCTTCGGCAAAGCCTGACTCATATCATCCCATTTGATATAATAGATGATTTATTAACTTGCCATTTAATTCATCTGAGTAAAAGATTTAAATGAGATCATCGATTTGAGAGCTGGCAAGAACTTTTACAAATCATTTAGCTCTACTCCCTTGTTTTACAGATGGAGAAACTGAGACCCAAAGAAATTAGAGTTGCATGCCCAAGTTTCTCCAGCTTGCAGGTTTCTTTTCAAAATATCATGTCAAAGAGATTGGTTACTGTTTATAAGACACAATAATTGTTTAAGGTTTGTTTACATAAAGCAATTTGTTTTCAGATCCTAATTTGCTGAGAACTGTTAAGAGTGCCAATAATTTAGACCTCTGGAGCTTGCAACAACAATCACATTTAAAGGTCAGAATATCTAAAGGTTAAATGTTAGAGGCCCAGAAACAATAGTTACAGCTCTAAGCCTAAACTTAAAATTGTAGGCTCCTGAGTGCAGGGACCCTACTTGCTTCTTCTTTGTTTTCATGAAGGGGAACCTTAAAGGTTCAAGTACTCACAGAATGGTGTTGCATGACTGATTCAATTCTGTAGAGGGTGGGAATTTGAGAGAATTTTACATGCTCAGCACCAATATTTCCCATACCGGAATCATATTATTTGTATTACTTTTCAGTTAATGTTCTTAATAAGGAAAAAAAAATCCGTTTATCTGAGATTAGATGTTCTGGGAAGCATATATCTGGCTAAGCATGAAGGTCTTAAGTAAGCATCTTAGTGGAGGGGTAATTATAGTGGGTTAGATGTTGCATGCAACACTGCATCAGGGGAACGAAGTACACAGCCCAAAGGCGGTTGGAGAGGTTGTCAGGAAATTAATGTTACCAGAAGCATGTTTTTAGTACTGCTGCCAATAAGCAGATGAAATGTTAAGAATTGCCAAGAATGCAGAATGTCCAAAACACCTGCTTTTCATAGCAGCTAATATAGTAAGAAAGTGTTTCCTTAAATATGCAGTCCATGCTTTGTCAGAAACACCTGATTTTCTTTTTACGACTTTCCTCATCAGTTCCTTCATTGACCATAGTTATGTCAACACTTAATTTTGAAAGACCTGATGCTTGTGGTTTCCTAATTCTTTTTACACTACGAATATGGGAAGTGGTAATATTTGTCTGGTACATTCATTCTTAGAAAACTCTGTCTCATAATAAATGGAGGAAATCTGTGGCTAAAGGAAACAACAGAAAAGCAGTAATTGAATGTCTCTTACATGAGAGGAATGTAAGAGACCTTCTCCAAAAATATGCATTAGTGTTCTCTTTCTCTACAATTAAGGCTCAGGGAGTACAACTAAGAAGTAGTGGAACCAGAATTCAAATCCTGGTCTTCAAAGTCTAAGTTAGGACTATAAACTCAAATCAAATGTGAAATTTTTGTTTGTTGTAAATCTTCACGACTGTATTGCATTGAATGTCTAAAGTCCTTGCCCTTCACGATTTGATAGAATAAAATGCTACCCAGTTTTTCAAACATCTCATCTCACATGAGTTTATACAGTGGCATTAGGAAGTATAATTACTCTAGAGCTTTTGGTGGCTCGGAATAAGAGTAGTGTTAAGTTTCTTTAGTATTTCAGATCTTAAAATAAATGGGAAGAATTTGCAAAATGAAATATACGTTATGTATATAGAGCTTTTATGTACACATCAGTGTGAAGTAAGTGTTTGTAAGACTGATTTTGTGGGATTTAAGGAAAAAAAAATAAATCACTGAAGGCTGAAATGGATAAGGAAACAGAGAAGCCTACTTCTTTTCTGATCTCTGCAGAGGCAGCTGCATCCCAGAGCTCACTAATTTACGGAAGAGTATTCACTGCTTTTGGGCTTCACATTATTCAGAAGCAGCATTCATGGCCAGCCCAGAATTAATGTGTAAGTGACCTTTCTCAGAACTGGGACAGAGGAAAACCTCACTTATCATTGGAAGAGGTAGAATTTTAGATGTCATGAACCTCTCTTCTGTTTGAGCTAAACGGTAGAAGGGTTTCCTTTTCATAGATGTTAATTCTCATTAGAGAATGAATGGGTGATATATAGTTCTATCTAATTCTAGATTCTTGTTGTTCATCTGTGTGTTGTTTAATGCAAACCGAGAGAGAAGAAAATGATGTGTCCGTTTAACAAAGAGCCCTTCAGTATGTATTAAATTTACCATTAGAGGTGAAAATACATTTCTTTTTAAGTGCTTGATCTTTGTGAGTTATTCAGATAACAGAATGAATTCATAGTCAATTCAGTGTAATTTGAATACTTGGGAATTATTTAGAACATCTGATTTCTCTAAGTGATGGTGTCTCATAGGACGCGGAAACGTTTTACTTTATCATATAAATTTGTGTTTTGCTAAAGCAGAGCTTTTATAGAATTTATAACAAGCTGTGTTTTGAGATACTGAGTTTTAAATTTTTGTGTGTCTTTGTGTTGGATTTTAGTGACAAACTTAAAATTTTGACAAAAACAATTTACATTCAGAAACACGAAGTGTGTTCCGAAACTATATGTTTTAAAAAGAAGCATAGGAAGTGAATCTAAAAAAGGCGGAGAGAGGGTAAACTCTTACATTTTTCAAATGAAATTAAAGGTATTTTATTAGTAAGGTTAATATTGCAGTTCACAAAAATCAAGTATCTGTGCAAGCCCTGTATTTTCTATATAATGAAGACTGTAGGGTTTTACTTTTTGAGCATGATTTTTAAAGGAAAAAAAAATGCAGTCATGGTTTTCATTAAGTGGAAGTACTCTATTCTAACATTTCCTCAGATAGAGCGGGGCATACTGCTAGTAAGAATATTGTCGTGGCCTCTGTAAGGATTCCATGATACGAGGCCAACTAAAAGTAGCACTAGTTCTGCTGTTTCATTGATGTCTGAAATATTTAGGATGAAAAGTAAGTGCTGAATGATTTTGATTTTCAATAATATTGAATTTGTTTTGATATTTATGAAAAGGAATCTCGACCTAAAATAAAAGTTATCAAGATTCTGTGTGCCCATTGAAGAGCATTCAGATTGGTGGGTAAAGTATTTTCCACCTAGATAGTAAGTTGAGGATAAATAAAATCTCCTTTAAACTATTATGTGCTATTCTGGAGTGATGTATATTATCCTGGAGCTTCTAATGTTAGACTACCTGGATTTGCTTCCTTCTACTTGCTAGCTATATGACTTTGGGTAAGTTACTTATACTCTTTTAAGTCTTGGTATTCTCCTCAGTAAACAAGGAGTAATGATTACACCTACTTTGTTGTTACTATTGTTTTATGTTGCTTTGGGTTAGAATTAGATGGTACATGTGAATGTTAATACAATTTCTGGCATGAGTGTTGGTTTAGTTATTATTTTCATTGTTGCTGTTGTTTTTAAGGGAGTAAAGGCAAATGTTGACTCACTCAGGACCAGATTTTAGCTTACGGTGTTGAATTTATTTGATTTGGAAAGGAAAATAAATGTTTTTAAGATGATTATCATGAGTCTGAAGCTCTCGTTTCCTGAGTATTTGAAGGAGAATGTTTGGAATATTGCCTTTTTGCAATTGGTGGAGACACATCACTGCTAAGATGCCCTGTCCTGAATATGGGGCAAGCTAGCCCACTGGTTTGGACTCCGTGTGAGTGTGGCATAGCTGCCAGTCTTACTGGGGATATGCCCAGGGACGAGTCATTTCTTCAGAGTTCTACAGAGATCCTGTGCTTGCTGAAAAATATAGGCTTGTATAGAAAGGCCTTGTGACATATTTTGTGCCATTGAATTGTTTCCATCTATATTTTAGCTAGTGTTAAAAGACAAAAGAAAAAAGAGAGAGAATTGCCCTAGAGAATGGAAGTGTAGTTTTACCAAAACTGTGGTAAAATTTTTGTTTGTGACCCAGGCTCCACCCTCCATTGTGTGGCATATGAGAAGGGAATGGCTGCTACACTAGTTCAAATTTACTAATTCTATGTATTATAATAAAAACATTTAGAGGTTTTAAGGCACATTTTAACATTTTAACTAACGTCTGCCCCCCCAATGGCATTTGTGTTGTAACTCTTTTTTTTTTTTTAAAGATTTTTTATTTATTTATTTGACAGACAGAGACCACAAGTAGGCAGAGAGGCAGGCAGAGAGGGGGGGGGGGAAGCAGGCTCTCTGCTGAGCAGAGAGCCCGATGTGGGGCTCGATCCCAGGACCCTGGGATCATGACCTGAGCCGAAGGCAGAGGCTATAACCCACTGAGCCACCCAGGCGCCCCTGTGTTGTAACTCTTAATGGCACTTTGTTTTTTTACCTAATAAACATTTGAATAAGCATTTAAAAAGAGATCCTGATCCCCACAAAGATATCTGCTCATAGGCATAACGAATGTCATTTTAAAAGAAATTGTTATAGTAAATGTGAATGGTTAGAAAAATTGCAAGAATTCTGACTTTTTCGATAAATAATCTATCATCTTCTGCCATCTTGGTTATAATAAAGGAGGCTAAAATGACCTTCATCTTGTAGGTGAATCTACATTGCAACATAATAAATGAGCAGAGAGTCAAGAAATCTTAAGTGCAGATGTAGCAGTATTAGAGGAAGAAGCTGCTGCAATTTGAAAAGCTTTGGCAAGAAAAAGTTAGCTGAAGTGTGGAAGTCTGAGAAATATTTGATGACAAAGTCCTGGCATGAGTGGTTTTTTCCTACCTTTCAACATGAAGAATCCCTAACGCTTTAATGAGCAAATATAAAAATGATAAATGTTAACATTATTATATAAACCATGGGAGAGACTGCCATCTCCAGTATGAAATTGAGGAGTTCCAAATTGTATCCCATTAGTGGAAGACAAGAAAAGAAGAATATGTCATGAGCTTGAAACTATGTTGGCCCCATGTTGCCAATGTCTAATTCCCCATAACACTGGATTTCTGTGAGGGCAGGGCAGTTAATGCTGTGTTTAACAACTTATCCCCCTGGTATCTAGCCTAGAACTCTTCAGTAAATGTGTTGAATGAATGTTTTAAAAATAGCATGTTTAGAATATATAATGTGTCTTCTATAAATGTTTCTTTGGCCATCAGAATTAGAGTGCTGGTCAATCAAGAACAGGTTAGGAATCTGTTCCTGGTTTTGTGCTAACTAGTTTTGTAATTTTGGGCAAGTCGCTTTCTTTTTCTGGGCTTTGCTCTCCTTCCTGGAGAGCATTGGTCTAGAATGGCTACTGAGGGCAGTTACAGCCTTCAGACTTTATAAAGAGGGTAGAGTCAACCCTCTGTACTGTTCCCAGACCATAAATCTTGTCTGGATAGCTGGGACAAAGTAGTTAGTCTTTGCTGTCACTATTGCCTGTTGTACTGCACTTCAGTCCTTTGTACTATCTGATTAACTCTCTCCGCCATTATGCTATTGAGGTTTATCTGAGGGGAGGAATCTGAACTTTTTATCAACTTTGAGCAGTGTCTGTCTTGTGCATTTTTATACCTGCCCTAATGCCTTCTTCAGTAACAACAGAAAAATATCTTTTAGTAATCACTATGCCTTCAGGAGCAGCTAGTTAATATGGTAGCTGAAGGATATTTGCTTCTATTTCAAATGCATATGGGATTTCATGTTGGTAAGTGTCATCCTACCCAGTCACTGTGTTATCCTAAGGAAAGCACTGGGTCTCTGGTTCTTCTCTTTTCTCCAGGAATCTTAGAATGTCCTGCATGATCTAACCAATCTGCAAAGTTTGTCTCTTCAATGTTCTTTAGAAACCTGAGGTAGATTGTTTTAGAAGGAGCATGCATTTTTTTTAGTGTACCAGAGTTCTCACTACTTCACATTGTTTCTGCCCAACCCACTTGACTCATTTACATAACCTGCCTGGTTCCTACAGGCCCTTGAGTGTTAACCCCCGTCTAGACAGATCAGACTGGGCCTTTGGTTACTTACATATCTAAAATAAAAGTGATGTCTGTTGGCCTCAGGGGAGACCATGCTGAGTCCATTTATTCTCTTAAAAATAGAAGCAGAACACTAAATAAAGATTAAAGAAGTAGGCATTTGTGACCCTTTATTTTTTAAAGCATTAGATCCGAGACTGTACGGGCAAGTCAAAGACAGATGTTAAGGAAAAGACAATAAGCTGGCATCAGAGTTCATGATAATAAGAGTGTGGGCCAGAAACAGAAAGATGGGAGAATTATCCTGGCAAAATGAGGAGTAGTTACCTGGGGGGAAAGACTGTTAGACAAAAGAAGTTGATTATCCTATTCAGCAAAGCAATCCATTTAAATAAAGGTCATGCTGCTGGGCAGAAAGCATATATATATTTTTTCGACATCTTCAAAATGTTGCTGTCCACAATAGAGAGGGCTCTTTCCCTACCATAACTCTACAGCTTAACCCTGACTTAACCCCATTAAAGGCATGTCATCCATGTTTTTAAGCCATTTATGTTTTTGGTCTATACAACCCTTGGGTTCATACGTGTAATGCTTTTAGTACAGAGAATTATCTTTTTCATGTGCTATACATTTACCTCTTTCTAACTTAAAAGGACAACACTCATTTCTGCTATATGTGGAGTTAGTGAATGTCAATTCCGAGTAGTCATGATTGTATTACAGATTTTGATTGTATTTATTCTTCCTTTCTAGCTTTCTGGGCTGTAAAGTATTTTGTTCTCTAGTGGGGTTTACACAGATTTGTTTAAAGAATCATTTTGTATTACAGATTTTGGTATCCCTGCTGTTCATTTCTAATTCATTTTAGTCATCTTAGTTGGTAATGTATAACTGAGCTTCATTTTATGCTGGTTTGCCTGTTTTCTATATTTAGACGCCCCCCCTCTATTTTTTTTTGCAAGATGGTACATTTTCAAGAACACAGCCAAAATGTAAGGGGAAAAAATACATTTTGATGCTTTTTTTCTAAAAGATTTTAACTGTGAAATCTTAGGCCTATTATATAGCTTTCTTATTATAGTTTATAATAAACGTCATCTATAAAATTAAGAAAATACCCAGTATACATAATGGATATTTTGTGAGAATCAGATAATTAATGATTGTGAAAGAAAGTGGAAACTGAAGTATTAAAAAAGTTTAAATTTTCATTTCTTTCTTACGTAGTTATTAGAAAAATAAATCCTCCAGGTTTTATGTATATACTTTTAGAAAAAATGACTGGACTTGCAGCAAGTGTTTTTTGGATGTTTGATGGGTACCTGTGGGTGGAGTTTATATTACATGTGTTATATTCCCTTAAATATTACAAGGGCCAGTGACTTGATTTCAATACCTCCTACTTAGGAAAATAAGTCATTTGACCTCTTGAGCCTCAAGTTCCACATTTGTGTGTGATAATATAGGCCTGACCCAATTACACGCACTATAGTCATGTGTATGAATCCTAGAATAGCACATGGTTTAAAGGACTTTAGTAAGTGGTTGCTATAACTTTATTTTGTTGAATGCAGGTAACATATATGGTACCTAGGATAGGGCATGATCCAGGTAGCCAAATACCCATGTTAACATGTGCTGGTTTTCCCTTCTCATTAAATTGTGGTAAAGGTATTTTAGCATGGGTAAAGGTATTTACTTTAAATACAATTTTAATACTTTAAATACAATTTACTTTAAATACAATACTTTTTTAAAGTAAAGGTATTTACTTTAAATACAATTCTTTGGTCAAAGTTTCAGTTACTTAGATAAAGAGTTAACACTGGCATAGAACTGACAAGAACCCAGAATCTAAAATCACAGGGATTTAGTGGAGAGAATGTTTGACGAGGAGTCTCAAGATCTTAATCCCAGGCCCATAGCCACACCTTGACAGCTGTGTTTTTCAGAACAGTTTACTTCACTTTTGTGAAATCCACCTCTCTCATTTATAAAAATGGGATAATCATATCTATCCTGTGTACCAGCAAAGTCTGTTGTGAAGATCAAAGACATTTATACATGTCAAAATGTATTATAAGTTCTACTGCACTATAAAAATAAGCGATGCTATTGTTCACATTAGGCCAAGCAATGCAGATACTAGGAGGGGACACTTTAGCAGAAGAAAGATACATCTTCATACGTATAGAAGAAGCAGTAAAGACCTAATCCCTGAGGAAGCCGGCCAAGTATTTCTACCTGCTGGGTAAATTCTCAGTTGTAAGGCTCTGTGACTGTGAGCAGTCAACAATTTCCAAAGGGCTGGTCAGGAAATTAAGAGAACAGATTAAAGCAAAATTGGGTAATGTTTCCCCTGGATCTTTATACTTGAAATTGTTCCACTGAGACACAGCTGATCCTTTCACTTTTTTTTTTCCCCCCAACTTTTGTAGCCATGTTTGGCTGCTTATTATGGCATGAATCATGATTATATTCTGAAAAGATGGTCTCTTTCATCTGCCCTTTTTCTTACCCTCCAACATGGAGCTAAAATTCAAAGTATTTTTTTTACCCCCAAGGGAATTTTTTCCTCAGATCAAAACTCTGGAGTTCTAAGCAAAGATAATTAATGAGCTAGTAACAAATGGAATTTTGGCTTTTCTAAGATTATTAAACATAACTTATGGAATTTCTGGTAGTCTTAAGGGTTGAAAATAAAAATGATATCAGTTACAGAATATCCTAGGATACATTGCTGTGATATTTCAAAGGGAAAAAAAAAGAAATGTTTTATTAGTAGGAAATGGTTTTGAGCACATATATAAGAAGGAGCAAATAAGAGCACATTGTTGTATCAAAGCCTGGTTTATTCCACAGGTTTTGTATGTTTTGCACACAGACATGCCAATTCTTAATTCACACTGAACAAAACTCCTTTAATAATAAAGTTCTTATGTGCCTACAATTTAGTGCCTTAAACATGTTATTGCTCCAAGTCTGTTCATGATCATAAAAGGAAAATATTTCAGACTCCAGCAGATTGTGTCTGTCTAGACTGGTTTCAAAAAGGATATTGCATTATTTGATAATTGAAGTTATAATATATCAACTTAGGGGCAGCTCCTTTTAAAATAGAGATCTATTTGCACTGGGTCTTGAAGTCAAAAAGGTATCAGTTCTAAAATTTAGTTTATGTGTATGTAACTAAACTGCTCTACCAAAAACCAGGTTTTTGTTGATATTTCTGAATGGTAGTTTTTTTTTAAAGATTTTATTTATTTATTTGATAGAGAAAGAGAGATCATAAGTAGGCAGAGAGAGAGGGGGAAGCAAGCTCCCCACTGAGCAGAGAGCCTGATGCCAGGCTCGATCCCAGGACCCTGAGATCATGACCTGACCCGAAGTCAGAGGCTTTAACCCACTGAGCCACCCAGGCGCCCTTCTGAATGGTATTTTGTTTTGTGTTTATTACATGAAAATGTTTATTTCCCTGCACAAGATTCATTTTCTCATAGCGGCCAGCTGACTGTCTTCCCATTCATCCATTCATAATACAATTACTGAGCATCTTATGCAAAAAAAAATTAACAGGAGAGAATCTTGAGTGGGAGATCAAGGAAAGCATCTTTAAGTAAAAGACATTAAAGTTCACGACTGAAACATTAGAGATAGCCTCTCATCTGTGTGAGGCTGGATGTATGGTATCTAAGGTCACATCTACTATTCTGTGTGTACATGAGTAATGATCTCCTATATTTGACTCTACCATGTTTGTTTGTGGGCTTAATTTTTCAGTTTGAGGATTTTATAGGTTTTCTCTGCTGGGTATTTTTCCCCCCACTTTTTCCATCTGTTTTTTATTTTAGTACTCCCACTCCTACTCTCCATCCTCACTCCATGACAAAAGCAGTTGGATTTAAGAGATTAATGTCAAATGTGTTGTACTTATATTGGTTCTTAATAAACATGTGATTATGGCCTAGGTACTTAACTTCTTTCAGCCAAGTTTCCTTATCTGGAAAAGAAGGATAGTTGTGCATTGTAATTACTAGAAGGTGATGAATGTTTCAGCATTAAATGTAGTAATACATGTAAAGGGGCCTCTGAAAAGTACAAAATATATTGGAAATATAATATGTTGTGGTATAATCGCCCCAGGACAGGCTGACACTATTAGAGGAAGTATAAACCCAGTAGATATATTGCTCTCTAAAATCAGTTTAAAGTATTTTTTTTTTTTTTAGGGAAATGAATACATTAATGGAAGTAAAAGATGTTTTTGTATAAGGTGTTGTTTACTGTCCCTAATACACGGTGTTGCCCTGAAATGTACCTTGTCATTTTGGGAACATTAACAGGGATTAAATATGGGATAGCGTTAAATGAAAATCCCCCTCCAGGTTACAGTTTTTTATTATCTGAGATTATTTTTCCTGAGAAAATTATTTCAGAGTAGATTGGATTTCTAAATTAAAAAGTTGTCACTGTGTAATGATCAGAATGATACCTTATACCTTTTTAAAAGGAAATAGCTAACCACGAAGTCCATATAAAGATGTATATATTTTAATAGCAAGATAGCAGAATCAATTTATATGACTCACAAAAAGAGATTAATTAAATGTACTATCATATATCCACTTAGTGGAATGCTTTGCAACATTTGAAACATTGATATAAACTTTACATTTATTGACCTGGAAAATAGCTGTAATATTTTACTGAATAAGAAAGATGAGTCACACAACATGACCTACTTTTATAATAAAACATACTGATAGATATAAGGTAGAAAGGTCTGGAATATTGTATATAAACTTATATTTAGTTCAGTCTTCTAGTAGTTTTTGATATTTTTTTCATTTTTAAGTATCTTTATGTCTAGAATTTTAAAAATTAACAAATACTACTTTTTTTTAATCTGACAAAGCAATAAAGCTATTTTCAGTTTTTGTACAAATCAGATAAGGTAATTTGAGTTACGTTGCCTAAATGGAGTTACTATTCCAAAGATCAGTAAGATAATGATATTCAAGACTAGGTTTTTAGCTATATCCATTTCTGCTATTTTTAAGCTTTTCACCTATAAACTTCCATTTTTTTAATAAATCTGACAACTTTTCTCTGACCTAACCTTTTGACACCTCAAAAATAGTGTTTCTTGCCCACAAAATTGTTATTCTAATGAAGAGCTTAATATTTTAAGAGGATATACATGCGTAAAAACTGTTAATCATCAAGCTTATCTATGGGGACTTGATTCCTGGTTGAAGCATTAAGTTACATACAGGTGTGGAAAAGAAGGCAGAATTTAGACTTCAGTGTCTTTAGATTAAAGTACTCCTTCCCTTTAATTCCTTCTAAATGCCTTAAGGCCAGGGAAGCAAAGGCAAGAGAGAATGGGCAAAGTAATTTCATTTTTAGATCTGGGCACCTTGGCTGACTTTGACTTAACCTTGGTTCTTTGTCTGGTTACAGTTCTTTTGTACAACATTCCTTTCTTTTAAATGACAAAACCGTAACACTGATTTGGGGGGAAAAACTTAAAGAAAGTATTAGATTAGATAAGTGCTTTTTCCCCCAAGCCTTAGAAAATCTCTTCAGTTATTGTTAATATCATCTTTGTAGAATAACCTATGTGACCATGTCTTCCAGATTACCCATTTTGTTTGTCCATGCTGGAAAAGCATTTGGCCCTTAGATCCTATGTCTTCTAACTTTGGGAACCACATTCACTGAAAAATATAAACTTTTCATTTTGTTATCTAGACTTTAGGGTGGGCAGCTGATGCTTTTGCTTGCCTTAAGAATATGGAATTTTATAAAAAAAAATAAAGTATCACAAAATAAAGTCTCCCTTATTCATTGAGATAAGGCTTGGGAATAATTTGCATATCTTAAAGTTATAAGTAGCAGGCTTCTTGAGTATTCTGTAAAGAATGCCATTTATCTGCCTTTATGATGTCTCTGAAGTACTGGCAGCTGGTAATAGAATTTTTCAGTTAAAGAGGATTAAAAAAAGTAAGTCTCATAATTTTAAACACTGTGTTTAATGGCTACTTTCACAAGATCGAAATCTGGACTGTATAATGAGGTTTTACATCACATTTAAAATCCACATTTGGTTATTAAATTGATTGGTAATCATTTTAATAGTCAGGTAAGATAGTTTTACAGCAAGGTCTTTTGCACATGACAGTATAGTGTAGTGGACTATTGGCTTTGGGAATCAGGACATTAGATTCATAATGCTTTTGAATTCCTAACACCCTGAGTTGTTTGAATAACTTTTTGGTAGTTTATGGCTACATGACAGAGATTCCGACACTTTTTTATATTTACATAATAAATTCTTTTTTAGTTCCTGTACTTATAATCTTTTTATCTAATTTACATTGCCTTGAACTGTTTATTACGGGTGAGTATTGGTAATAGATTTACAATAAATAACATTGATACAAATAATAATCTGAAATTCAGTAGTAATTGAGATTTGATATTAATCATTAGGCACAAAATTTAAATGTAACAAATAATTGAAACCTGTTGCCCAGAGTTGAGCACTAGTAGTTATCTCATTTATTCATGATTACTTGGCAGAGCCAGAGTGATTGCTATTCATTGAAAGATTTCAAATATGAAGAACTTCCTCTTCCTCTAAAACATAAATTTACATACTTGAGGTCAAGTCTTTTTTAATCATGGTCCAACTACTTTTTAAAATTTACACAGTTCTTCCTTAGTAACATGTTATTGCGTCAAAGGAACAAGTATTAAGGAATCACAGTAGAAGGTTATTTAGCTAAGGAGCTGATCACAGTTGGTAAGGGTCTTCAGTGAGGCCACCAGTAATTACATCACACGACACCTAATATAATTTTAAAATTTATTCTTTTCTGTTACCTTTGCTTTCATGTTTTCTTTCAAGTCAAGTGACAAACTGTCACTTGAACATATTGAAACTGATTGACTTTTGCACCTATGATAACCGCAGCTACCATTGACCTGATAGCTAAAACTTAACTTTCACAGAAATTGCCCAGAAGAACTGAAAAATTTTCAGGTTCTTCAATTCCAACTTTTCTTTCTTTATTTTTTTTTTCTTTGTTTTTTTCCTTTTTGCATCAGCTGCCTCAGGCACTAATGCCTTTTGTGAGATTTGCCCTGGCTTGTACCCTCAGCTCTGCTGATCACAAATACTGTCCCTCCCTGGCTTAGGAAATGAGAGTTGCTGTCCTGTCTGTTTCCAACTAACTTCCAAAAATGGTAGTGATTCTTTCTTCAATTCTCCCAAGTGCAATAGAGATCAGACCCTAATGGTTCAGACTTTACTGGTAAGGTAAAGAAAAAACAACAACAAAAACAAAAGGAAAAAGAAACACCTGGTAATTTACCAATGTTAAAGAAATCTTCAATCTCAACGGCTTGCATTTGTCCTCAGGGACTTCTAGAGTCTTCCCTCTTTCTAAATACCTGGGACACCTTACTCTCTACCAACTGGAGTACTTCTAGCACTTCACTGCCTCTAAATTCTGGTTGGCTTTTGAGAGGGACATGCTCAGAGTCCTGAATATCTCCTGACCTTGAAGTGATTGATAGGGTTCAGGTCTGTCCTCCAGAGCATCTCCCTCCCTTTAGTCTCCCAGCTCTGTAACCATACCTGTTTGCTTCCACAGTCACGAGACTGGGGTATTGTCCCCAGTATATAATTGAACCCAATACATTGTGGGCTGTTTATCATCGATAAAATAACCTGTGTATTTCAGTGTCTCTTTCTGTGGCCTCTCAGTTACTGTGAGATGATGCTTACAGACTTAAACTCCACATCTCCTGCAAGCACCTGCTTGAACAAGCAATATTTTTCTGTCACAGAGCGTTCTCCAGAAGGATCAACTCACCATAACATTATAACACATGTACAGAGTACTAACTCATTTAAAAGGTATAACCAAAGTCCTTAATCACCGAGACTATTTACTTCCCTTCTGATGTGTCTGCATCAGGTTATTCCACTGCTTGTAAGTCTTCCACAAGGAAGGATGGGCAGTTGCTTGCTCTTTATTAACCTCACCTAACCTAAAAGGGCCGAAGTCTACACCCAAAAGTACAGAAAATTGTATGGAAAATTTAAATGAAAGCTTAATGCCTACTCTTTTCCAAGGCCTCTCACTGCATACCATTTTTGAGCTACGTGGGAATGACGGATCCAGAGATGTATCTCTTATCTGTCTAAAAGTATGCAGAGTTTAAAGAGTTATTCATCAGTTTTTGACTACTAAAGAAATTGGAAATTTATATTTAAAAAATATTTTGGTTTAATTGCTATGGAAATTTTAGAAATCCATTACTGGTTACTCTTAATTAAAGTTTGGCTGTCTAAGTAACTGGGAGAGATGTAGCTACAGTTTTAGCATTGGTACATTCATTTATTGTATTGTGCAATGGAAGAATTCACCTTAAAAGAATTGTATTTTCCTTGAAGCATAGAAACAGATGGTGAAATTGTGTTATATTACAGTGGGGTGGGGTGGGATATTAAATGGGAAAAAGTATTAGCATATGTGAATTAGCGAAGATATTGCTCATGCTTCCTTTTCCTTCCTTTCCTCTCTTACTCCCCCTTTTCATCTCATTTAAACTATCCTTCCCCTCTTCTCTTTATTTTTTTGTGTACTTTATCCTTTATTTAATCTTTCTATAATAACTTAGTGATATTACTATCCAAAATATGTATTTGTGAGATGTTTGACTACAGGGAGTTGGGTATTGTTTCTGGCAATGAAGAAGAATTAGTTAATCTCATAGAGAAAGAAAGAAATATGACCCTGGCTTTGTTTGGTAAAATGCTTTATCCAACTGGATGCCACACATAAAAAGATCACATTATAACAGAAGGTTTTAGCATCCACACTGATAAAATCAACCTTTTCTTTAAAAAAAAAAAATTGTTGATTTATCTAAGTAAAAATATAGAATGTTTGTCAACAAAAGGGAGAGAAGATATATATGGCTTTAGTTCTCATCTCAGGGATCCTGCTGAGTTTTTAAGTCATATATGTATAGACTAAGGGGTAGATGTGTCTGTATCTTATAATTTGTTTCTTATTGGTCAGAGCATTATTTTCTTAATCTTGAGGAAACGTATTTTCTAGAATATATAATGTTTATCTGTACTTTTTCTCAGTTTTCTTGACTCTGCATTCAGGTTGCTGATGGATCCATTGATTTAATCCTCATGTATTTATGTTTTCGCTGAGTAGCATTGTTCCACAGCCACACTTTGCAAATTCCAATGTTAGGGTCTTGTTCAGTGCTGTTCTGTGCCACTTGGTAAACTCTGTGGTCCAGGGGTGGTGAAGCAGATCAGTCATTCATTATCGTAAACAAAGGAAACCCGTGCGTTTTCTAACCTCACTTTTAACCTATTGCTTTAGTTAGGGCCTTAAAGGAACCCAATTGAGAACCTGGCATTATGTGAAAAATTATTAAGGATTCTGTGAAATGCTTTGTTCTTTTGGTGCTCTCTCTGCATTCCAGTTAACTCGGATTCATTTAATATAGTAGTGAAGAACAGAGAGGAGGCTAGTCCCTCTTAGGAAATTTTAAAAAAATTCACTTGCTTTTACTTGACAGCTTTGACTTAGGCTTTTGCTTTATTTTCCTTTATCCCGTTTCTTTTTTTCTCCAACTCATGCGTAGGAGAACTGCAGAAGAGTGTTCAATTCTCTCAGAACCCTTTAAAAAATGAAATGAGATCTTAAATATATTAGAATACTTTGATTTATTCTGCTGTAAAATTAATCCTCTTTGTGGTCAACCATTTCACAGTTTCTTGGCATGGGGATATATAGTGTATTTTTTAAAATACCATTATTTGAAACTTGATTTATCTTTTTGGCATAGATATTTGAACCCATAGAATATTTCATATGGATTGTAATGCCAAATTCATGTCATCCTCTGAAAACAATGAGGTTTGTTTTTTGGTTAGAATATGGAGTCACTTTTTAGTGGGTCCCCCCCCCACAACAATTAAGATTTTCACTTTGTCATGAAAGCTAGTTGGCATTGGCAGTGAGATTTTTAAAGAATGTTTGTGACAGTCTTTTTCTTTTGGAAGTAAAATTTAAAAGTTCTTTTCTAGAATATCTTAGAACATTTGGATGGTGACAGAAGTCATTAAATGAGAGAAGATAAATGCAGTCTGATACTTCAAGATGTTATCCATATAATTAAGGCAAATTGGTGAACTATATATGATCACCCAGTGAATTGGGAAACTATGCAAATAGTTAAATATAATAATTCAGTCTGACATGAATTTCTCCCTCTTTTGTATATCCGGATAAACTTTGTGGATGGTCGTAAATTCTTATGTAAATTAATCATATGCTTTTTCTTTAAAATTCTGATAAGAAAGAGAAAAGTCGGCTTTCCACAGTGTTTTATAAATATCTCAGGATTAATTCCATTTGCTCAGCCTGGCTTGATTTGGATAGTATACCTACTCGAATCCGTTTGTACGACAGTGAGGGTGGCACATATTAATTGTCGGATGTCTAGATGGGTGTGAGACTAATTTCCCACTGGTAGGAAATTTGGGGTACTATTTAGAAAAGATAATGCATGCTGGGAGAAAACCTTGCCCTATGCTTTTTAGCTGCAATGTTCCTCCCCTCACCAAAGGACATTTTTTATCTTGGTCCCAAAGTTACCCTTATTTCACCAAATAAATACTTCTCTTTGATTGACACATTTAGGAGCTTTTGCTCTACACACCAGGAGACCAAGCTAGCAGTGGCCAGAAAGAAAAGAACACCTGCTTACTTATTAAGAATTCCGAAATAAGCGGTAACTATGATGGTTTGGCCTTGGAACTGATCATCAAAGGTCTATGTCTTTTCAAAGTCTTTGGTGTGTAGTTTTGTTAACTCTACGTAGTAAGATGGTTATTGGATACTTGGCATCAGGTCCTGACATAACAGCATTCAAAGACAAGAATATGGGGGTGCCTGGGTGGCTCAGTGGGTTAAGCCTCTGCCTTCCACTCAGGTCATGATCTCAGGGTCCTGGGGTGGAGCCCCGCATTGGGCTCTCTGCTTAGCAGGAAGCCTGCTTCCCCCTCTCCCTCTGCCTGCCTCTCTGCCTACTTGCGATCTCTCTGTCAAATAAATAAATAAAATCTTTAAAAAAAAAGGATAAGAATATGGTGGATTGAACAAATATTCTTCAGAATTCACCCAGCAAACTCCCTTTCTATATCATTAGTTAGAACGAAGATATGTAATGATTCCTATCTGTAGGATAGACAAGTAAATAAATATCAGGATTCCCAATACCTACTGTAGGGACTGTGCCCTGTAGAATGTGATGGAGAATAGCTGGGTGGCCAGTCTCTCCAGCTAGTGCTGAAAGTAAGTAAGATACAGCTCCTTTTGTTTGGTTAGAGGCATGGAAGCAAGGATCTGGGCCCGTACTGAAGACTTAGTATTGAGATCCACATTTTCAAGTTTAGATCTTGTACTTTTCCAATGGTGCTGAATTTTTAGGAGAGTGCCATTTTAATAAAAATATTTTATATAATAAAAGCTGATTATGTTAAAATTGTTACACTTGCATGTTTCTTCAACCAGTTCACTGATAGTGAAAACAGGCTGGGTCAAAACTAATAAATAATGCAAAAATGAAAGTAAAATTATACTTATATATGTATACATACACTCCTAGAATATTATATATACCTAGAGATGTGTACATACTCTCACTTATTATGGAAATAGAAGTTTCTATGATTAGCCCAACTGAGGAATTCTAGTGATTTAAAATGACCTCATCATATTTTTCTTTCATTTCCTATTTTTCAAGCTTTTTTCCTTTCATGGGCTTAAATGGGCACCCTGTCTTTATTCAAATTACATGATTGGTGTAGTCTATTAGCAAGAAATACTACAGATATATTTTCACCCATAGAAATATTAACATCTTCTCAAAGAAATGTTTACTTAACATTTCACACATTTCTTTTTTGCTCACTTTTGTCTATTAAGATAACTTAGCATTGTGTCAGACTTAAGTAATTATGACATAGATAATTTTGTTTTGTTGGTTGCTTCGAACATTAGAAGACTTAACACACTGGATAGTAAATTATAGGGATATAGGGAATTATGACAATAATTATCTTTATGGTATAGCCAAAATTTATAGTAAGGTATCCATTTAGAGATAAGTTTTAACATAATATTTTTTTTCTCATGCTATTAGAATCAGAACTTCTAAATCAGTTTTTTTCAAATAAGGTAAATATTTAGATAATGATATATCAAAGATTCTCTCCATGACTGTTGTTTTTGTTCAAATTAGATGAATTAAAAAGAAAAAAAAAGAATAAAGGCAAATTACATAATCTCAATATAATGTTAGGAGATAGTAATAGGGTACTGAAGCCAGAATGTCTGGGCTAATAACTCAGCTAACCACTTATGAGCTCGTGACCCTGGTTCACTTACTTTAGCTCTTTGTTCCTTAGGTTACTTTTCTCTAAAATGGCCGTTATGAAGATTAAATGAAATTATCCATATAAGCACTTAGCATAGTACTTAAAATATTGTAAACATTTAGTAACTGTTACCTCCTGTCATTATTGCTTAATTTGTAAAACTTATAGAAGTGATACTTAAAATTATATTTTGATAAATGGAAAATAAACAAAATATACCTCCCTTGTAGTTACCAAAGTATTGTGGGTCTTCACATGTCCATTAAGTAGTAGATCTACTTATAAAAAGATTTGAATACTCATTAGGCTTCATAATTATATATGATCATCAAATTATATTGATTATTACCACATTTTAAAAAATATTTATTTACATTTGACAGAGTGAGAGAATGTACACACATTGGGGGAAGGGCAGATGAGAAAGATAATCTCAAGCAGACTCCCCAACGAATGTGGAGCCTGACATGGGTCTTGATCCCATGAGCCTGAGATCATGACCTGAGCTGAAATCAAGTCAGTCACTTAACTGACTGAGCCACCCAGGTACCCCTGATTATTACCACGTTTCTATGTACCCAACCTGATCAGCCACAACTTTTGTAATTTTTACAAAGTTTATCTGATATTAAATTAGCATAAGTGACCTCTTGGAGTTGTCATTCAGATGTTATTAGAACACACAGTTAGTTTGGCTAATACAAATTTAAATAGTTAATTATGTAATTCAGGATTCTAGTTATAGAGCATTGTCATAATTGAAAGTTTAATGTATTGATATATTTTGTCTCTTTCCTTCTTTATGTCTTTATCTGTTTATGCACACACATACACATACACAATGTTAGGGAATATAGGACTGTATTTATGTTATTTTTAATCCTTGCATGTGATTTTATTTATAGTGAGCTGGGCCTTGACCAGGTTGACCATTGATTAATTTCATGTTTCGCTCCTTGTAACTCTGTGGGATGTGATTATGGTTTTAGCTCCAGAAGTTATGTTTCTATATATAAATAATAAAACATATTATAAACACAACATATTATAAATGAAAAGTTTAATAAATGAATGAGCTTTAAAAAATGTGAATGCTGGACTTTTTAAGAATGGACTGCTACTTTTCCTTTAAGTCACTTAAGGTCACTAGGGAAAATACTGATCTTGATGAAGAAGTTAGAAGTTGGTGAAATAAAGATCGTTGCCCATACCATTTTATTTCTTTGTAAATAGGAACTGTGCTTTATTTATTTTGAATTTGAAAGACCTAGAATTTCATCTGAATTAATAAGTGTGTGTGTGTGTGTGTGTGTGTGTGTGTATTTGAGAAAATGAATGAGTGGCTTAATACTGAGGCCAAACAATAATCTTCTCATGGAACATGCTTCTGTGTCCTAATACCATTTTCAGTATATGTAAAAAAAAAAAATGGCTACTATTGAGACAGGAATTGAAAATGGAGACATAATGAGAATAATATCATGACCATTTTCAAATTATTTAGGAGAAGACTTTGTTTCTTTCACATCAAATCTGCATTTTTTATGGTAGTTTTTTATGTTTCGGACTATGATAGTTTTTGCTAGTTGAAAATAGACGAGGGTACCTGGGTGGTGTAGTCGGTTAGGCAGCCAACTCACTTTTGGCTCAAGTCATGATCTCAGGGTCCTGAGATCAAGCCCGCTTGGGCTCCAGGCTTAGTCTGCTTGTCCTTCTCCCTCCCATTCTGCCCTTCTACCCCCCTCTCAAATAAATAAATAAATAAATAAATAAAATCTAAAAAAAAAAAAGAAAGAAAATAGACTGCTTTTCCTTGTTGAAAGCATCAATTTTAAGCTCTGATGTGGAGGAAAAAAGAGGGAGTTGTAATTACCATTAATTTTTAAATCCTGCAACTCAAAGGGGAGGAGCAAATATTGCACCTGTCAGAGAAGAGTAGATGACATGGGGACGGTTTTCTTTAGTGTCTGTTGACTGGTATAAACTTTGGTCGGGTGAGAAGAATAGAGGCATAGTTAGTACTGATGATAGCATGAACTCAGTAAATAAACCGGTATAATTTACATGGAGGCCAAAATCTCTTCATAGTTAAAATAACCTTAAAGCTTACTGAAATACACTCATTTTTCATTATGCCAAAGTATACAGTATCATCCTGGGAAGAAAAGTCATTTGTTCATTTCAGTGAAAAAGTCTTCTAAATTTGATGACAAAAAATACAATAATGTAAAACAGTCTCTGGGAGTTTGGGGCTGTAGTTACAAGACTAGTGGCATTTTGCTGTGGCTTATCTGGAAGGCACCACTAATACTTGGGAATCAGATTATTGTTTAATTAGATAGCAGGCATATACATGTTTGCAATTATCTTTTATTTATATAAAAACGTGCCTCTGTGTGTTTGTGTCAATGTGTATCCATAATTTGAACATTAAAAACTATAAACTGTGAATTTCAAGGTTGCCGGCAATGTAGTCCATTCATGACTATGCTGTACATCCAATGCGTGGTGGTGTTGGAGTGAGTAGCACAAATGACAGAGGGGCAAAGCATATGATTTAAAGCAGTTGCTCAGACATTTCTAAAATGGATTTATTTCCACTTCTTCACAGGGATATTAAAACCCTAACTTTTCCTGTAAATGAAGTATATAAAGAGCTGAGGTACTCAGAATCCAGACTTACTGAGTTATTCCACTTGTTAGGATATACACGGTTGTGCTGAATATAGTATTATACATTATAGATGTTAATAATATATAATATATTAATATTATACACCTTACCTATGTGTTCCATATCCCAATTATTTGTTAATCAGTAATTATTAGATTCTAATAAGAATGTTCTGATTAATGTTATATTGATCGATAATCCTTGAAGAAAGTGAATAGAGAAATATTCTATTCATCCCAAATATTACTAAATTTTAATAAGTGGATTTAATTTCAAATCTGTTAATAATTCAGATCTAGGGGCACCTGGGTGGCTCTGTCTGTTATGTGGTTAAGCATCTGCCTTTGGCTCAGGACCCTGGGATCCAGCCCTGAATTGGCTGTCTGCTCAGCAGGGAGCCTGCTTCTCCTTCTCCCTCTGCCTGTGTCTTCCCCTGCTTGTTCTCTCTCTCTCTCTCTGTCAAATAAATAAGTAAAAACTTAAAAAAAAAAAAAAGAAAGAAAGAAAGTTCAGATTTTTTTTTTAAGATTTTATTTATTTATTTGATGGAGATTACAAGTAGGTGGAGAGGCAGGCAGAGAGAGAGGTAGGGAAGCAGGCTCCCCACTGAGCAGAGAGCCCGATGCGGGGCTCGATCCCAGGACCCTGGGATCCTGACCTGAGCTAAAAGCAGAGTCTTTAACCCACTGAGCCACCCACGTGCCCTAAGAAGTTCAGATCTAACAAGCAGCAGTAAGCACTGGGGAGGGGTCACCCAATGTAGGATTAATTTTAACTCCTAGCTCTGACCTTCCTAGTCAGGTTACTAGAGCAAGTAACTAAACTTCTTTCTACCAGTTTCTCCACTTTGTAGGTATGAGAAGCTCTCTTGTGGTTTTTAAGAATAAAATAGGTAATGAGCTTAAGAGTTTTGCACAGTGCCTGGGTACTCTAATTTATCCATTTCAAGACCTATATTATATTTGTATATTAGCATATCTGATATTGGATGCATCATAATAAATTGGCTATCAGTTTAATTGTCAACATACTGTTTTCCTTGATGATGCATAAAATGTTCTACCTTATAATCAGGGGGATCTTATATTTGTTGAAATATGGTTCATAAAATTGCATATAAAATAGTATTCTGCCCTTTAATGAAAGGTGCCTTAAGATCGTATGACTATGGGACGATGTATGCCATTAACTCTCTTAGTCATCTTTCCTTTTCCGTGGAGCTAGTATTTGGTGTACTCAGGCAGTGTCTAATATTATTGCTACTTAAGTCTCAATCCAGGCCCTTTCTGTGGTTTTCAAATTAAATAAATAAATAATAAACATATGTAAGAGTGCACATATATACACTCACATATATATATTTGATTAATTTTTTATTAATAAAATACAGACTTCATAAACACATAGCCAATAATAAAAGTACTGAAATTTTTGTAACCGAACATCAAGTTAATAATTGTTACGATTCTGCTAACTCTATTTTCATACCTCAGCAAGTTTCGAAAGCAAAGCTACTTTAATACTGTGTGATTTTTCTGTTACTTCTGCAAACTATGTGATGTATACTTTTGTCAGAGTGCAGCAGTGAAAGATCAGAACCAGAACACGACAGGTTGAGAGTCACAGGAAATGAAACAGAAGGTAAAGTGACTCTTTACTTCCTTGACAAATCTCTCAGGTTAACTGTTCAGTCTGGGGCTGGGAACAAAGACAAACTCAACTGCTCTTTCCTGGTAAATGCCTGCAAACCTAGCCTTGAGGGAGTTTTTGATGCCCTGGTGTGCCTTTCAGCAAATTTGTAAATTCAGCAGATATATGAAATAAAAATCAGCCCTTGGAAGTTAGTGCCTTGCTTTATATTTTGATAGATAAATTGCTTAAGGATTTAAAATCCACCCTCAGTAAGGATGATGCATACTGGATTAGAATGAAGGGATTTATTTGGTCTTCTTTTACCAGAAAACCAAGATTACTTCATATCAAAATAGTGCCTTTGAGAAAATACAAATAGCAGAAGTCTTTATTGGACACTTCATTTGGAAACGAAGACTCTCATATTTCCAAAATATATTATCATTATAAGATAATCATTTTGTGTACCTTTATTTTTGAAAGTAAGTAGCTTGCTTTTCACAAAGCAAAACTTGTTGAATTATGTCTATAAAATATTACTTTATGAAAGTAGCTGTGCTCAAATATATAATTTATACGCCTGTTCTTTGACTCATTACTTTAAAGTTACTTTAATTATATATATGCAATTACATACTCATTACTATGGTATATTTAGCGTACTCATACTATGTGAAAACTATCACCAAGGTATTTCAAAAAGGTGATATCACTTTTATAGTAGTTGGCGTTCTCCCTACGTACTATAAGCAACATCAAAACAGTAGATCAGTGTGTGACACTGTAATTGAGAATTGCACTATTATCCAAATTATTATTAGTTTCTTATTCATAATTATTGACCCTCTTTTTCAATCTGATGTTATCTGTTGTACTTTTTGATTGCATAGCTAACAGTTTATTTTTTAAAGCTATTTTATTTCCTAGATAAAATGGATAATTTTGATCTCTGAGTAGCTACCTTGAAAACCATTACTGAAGATATCCCAGCGATGCTTTTTGCAAAAGGGAGTGCTTTTTTTGGTGTTCCTTTAGTTGAATTGCCTATGCTTCCACCTAATCAATTTATCAGTTTAGCCCTGTGCCTTATATAATATATGCTAAATTGCATATTTTAAGCCTTTGTCTCTGGAATGGAAATTTTATATGTACTCTGAAAAACTGTGGGAAAAACAGAAATACTTAAGTTAATTTCTAATTTATTCATAATGATGATAAAAATTTGGCACATTATTCATTTTTACCTTGAATTTTTATAAAGCTTTAAGGTTAAGGTTTTATTCTAAACAGAAGATTTTTTTCCCTTCTATTTTTCACTTGTGTCCTATCCCTTTAATTGAAGATACAGGGTATCGGGGGGAGGGAAAAGGTGGGCTTTTGAGTGTCACAAAACTCACTAAATTTCCACATTATTATTATTATTATTATTATTTACCTTGGATTACCCCATTATCTCATTTCTGATGTGGGGTATAAGGGAGGGAAAATATTTTTTCTTCTACCCTTCTGAGTTCTTAGCTGAGACTCATGTAATAAAAGACAGAACAAGAAGAGAAAAACAGACGTTTATTAAGACGTATACTTCATTTATACGTGGGAGATATGCAGGGAAAAAAGAGAACCTTTCTGAGGGGTCAATTCAGTCTTCAATACCATCTGAGTAGAGGTTAGAGGGATGCAGGCCTCTTAAGGTGTAGGGGTCTGGGGCAGATTGCCCTAAAATGGGGAACTTTGATGTAAAGATTATTTTGAGTTAAAAGTAATCAAAACCCAGCAGATTCAAGAAAAGTTCTCTGCCTCCCCCTCAACTGTCTAAATTTACATTGGGAAGGAGAGCCTGTGCCAGGAAGAGAGCTATTAACCACTCCTCTTTACCTAGGAACCTTACCTGTGCAAGAGGGCAACCTTATTTTTTTAAACATCTCTTTTTACTTTTTTGCTAATTGTGTTTCTCTCCTTTGTATTCTCAGACTCTGCCCCTCTACTTAGCTCATATAAGCTTCATGTTGTCTCCTTGTCTTTGGAATCTCCCCCTTACATATATCTATTATTTGATTTTCTCCTGTTAATCTGTCTCATGTCAGTTTAATTCTAAATCCAGCTAGAAGGACGATTGGTAGAGGAAAATCTTCCTCCCTGACAGAGGAGAGTAAATGATTTTTAAGACAGATGAATAGGCCGTTGGTAGAAGCATAGATGGGAGGTGTGATAGTTTGTGACAAAGTTTGTCTTACGATAATGGTCATGGTCAGTCTTCCCCAGTTGATGCAACTCTCTTGGGGCGGGGGCGGGGGGGACAATGAGTTCCTTCTGGAGAATCTGTGTTGAGGTAGATAACTGCCATTCAGAGGAATCCTCTCTCTGCATTTGCTGTTTGTCATGTGTCTACAGCTCCAAATAATCAGTATTCCAAAGCAGTGTGTTTTGGAGTGAGATGTCGTAAACTCCTACAGTCATGTTTTACGGTGGCGTGTTCTGCTACCCTTCCAGGGTTTTTGTTTTTTCCTCAAAGATTTTATTTATTTATTTGACACAGAGAGAGAGATCACAAGTAGGCAGAGCAGCAGGCAGAGAGAGAGGGGGAAGCATCCTCCCCATGGAGCAGAGAGCCAAATGCCGGCTGGATCCCAGGACCCTGAGATCATGACCTGAGCTGAAGGCAGAGGCTTAACCCACTGAGCCACCCAGGTGCCTCCCAGGGTTTGCTTTAATTATCTCAGGAGAGTCTTAGGAGGGTTAAAGAAGATACGCTCTGTCATGGCGCTTTCACCATTATGACCTCCATCACCTCCAACACCAGAAAGCAATATTAATATACTTATCATTTGCCAGGCCTTCCATTTTGTGTTTTACTTGGAGAATCTTGTAGAATTCTCCAAATCATCATTTTACATGCAGGGATACTGATGTCTAAGAAGAATCAGCACCTTAAGATTACGTAGCTAGTATGTGATTATAGGCAAGGACTTCAGTTCTTTCTAAGAAATCTTTTTAACAATTTATGACACTTTGGTTAAAAACTAATTCGAGTGTATGATTTAATTATTGAATGTTCTTGAATTAATCATTTACCTGTCCACGCAAAAGTTATTTAATGGTTCCTATTTCTATGTGCTTTTTTTTTTTCCTTGCAAAAAGTGTGAAGATATTAAGAAAGCTGTCGTGAGACTACCATAATAATATTAAGAGGAAATAGAATCAGATTAATTTCATATATAGTGTGTTAACCAGCCTACATTTGTGATCCATCTACTTGGGCACACAAGCAGCTTGCTGAATTGTGCTGGGACAGATAACCCTTAATTCCAGTGTATCCTGTTTTTGAATCATTTCATTAAACAAAAGCCTTTGAGTCTTCTTTTGTTACCAAGAACACATGGTTAGATTTTAGGAACTGTAGCTACTTTTGTTATTCACAAATTCCAGAGCCTTTCAAAATTTATCATTCACATTCTCAGCTCTGCACACAATCAGTCATTATGTCAGCAGCTGTCCAGGGAGCCTCACTTCAATTCATTCAGCCAAATAATAACCATCAGGACATTGCTACATTAAAAATAATAATAAAATTAAATCCTTAAATAGCAGAGTTCTTTGCTTCTGTAGTTAAAAATTAATCACTTATATTTAGTAGAAATCCCATTGTATATTTTGACAGGGAGGGAAAAGCAGTATCTGTGTTGAAAATTGAATTAAACTGATTAGATTGATATGTTTTAAAAATAGAAAAGGTTATAAAGGGTTCCATTTCAAAATAAATGACTTCAAATGATTTATTGCAGGCTACCATAACTTAATCAGATGTTGGCTTTTGTTTCTGTAGTTCACTGAGTGGGCAATCAAAAATCTGTGACAATTTGAATAATTATAAATTTTGAAATAATTTTAGTGCACAGAAAGAGCACAAGGCCATTTTTTTGCATTAGAGACAATAAGTACATTACCATATTGAACATATAACCTGCTTTTGAATGTGATTTTTGAATGTGATTTTGAATGTGATACAATATATTTGTGATTAAATTTTAAATTACAATTTGAGTGTTCCCCTCCATCCATCTCCCACATGACGCACTTTCTCCTTTTTTTCTCCCTTTCTCTTGGTGTTCCATGGTGTACAGAACATGGAATATCATTCTATGTATGTATTGCAGTCAAGGCATAAATATAAATATTAACTTGTACAGTGTCGTCGTGAGGCTGTGTCAGGGACACTTTCATAGAACTCATTTGTGGTCTGTCAGGTTCTCATTATTTTAAGTGTCCTTGATCATGTTCTTTTCTACTGATGCCCTAAATGAAAGACCATGTTTTTGTCTGCATCTTCACTTAATTTCTTTCTCATTCTAAAAATGAAGGAAATGAGATGAAATGCTGACTCAGGTTGTGAGTTTGCTGGCAATTTGCTTTTAAGTCACATCTGGAATTAGAGGCATCAATCTGTGCACAATGATGCCACCTTCTGCTGAACACTTTACATCTTTGAAAAGATCATTACTTTTGGAGTGTGGACTTGAACAAATGAGGAGCTTTATAGGAATTTAAATTCAGTTTTGGTTAGATGAAAAAAGATGCATGTGTGAGGTAACCGGAAGATCATTTTTCTTTTTCTTTGATGTACATGAAGGCTATTGTTAGGAATCTGGATAACTCTCCTTAAAGGTTTATGTTTGGTATTTTCTCAATTATTGGCAAAGGCTTAATAATGAACAGTTCACTGTTCATTATAATCCAAATATAATCCAAAATAATAGAGATGATTTCTTAGAAGGTTACCAATAATATTACACTTAAAGTAGAAAATGTGTACAGTATCCTTTATTGTTATTATTAACTTTCAAATTTTCGGTTGTCTTATTTATCATCAGATATTGTGATCCAGGTTTCTTTTTTCAGACAAACATAGCAGAATGCTGAAAAGTGAATTTTTTTTATAGATTTAAGAATACGTTTACCTTGCATTTATTGATAATGGATAGACCATACAAAGTTCTTTTGTTTATGTTAATGAAAGAAAAAATGTAGTTGAAATTTATCAATTTCCTAAGAGTCATCTTCACTGAGTAATTCATTCCCACATACAATGCCAGTATTTTATCTTCATGTAATTCCATCTTACTGGTGTCCTGGCCATCATTCAGTGTTTCAGTGCGAATGTTTCTAAAGGGCTATAGTGATTTTTGCATGTACTTTAAAATCTGCCAAAATGACCGTAGATGCTCTAAATGCATAAAACTTCTAAACATATCTGATACAGGATTAATATGAAACTGGAATGGGTGAGCTTAATGAATGCCAAGCTTAATGTACAATCCATTTTTTGAATAAATCACACAGGAAAATTGCAGAGTGTGTAAATTACATAGCCATCATAAATCAATATCCACAGATTGCCCTGCCTTAGATAAGGGGTAGCATTGCAGAGGCCAAGACATACTTGAAAGTGGATGAGAGGAAACCAGTTAAAGTGAGAGAGGAACACCCATTAAGGAAAGGAAATGCTCAGAAAATTATTATAAAAGTTGAGCACACAGATTACACACCCCTGGGTGGTGGTTATTTTATGCAGAGTACATGTTGGTTTTTACCATGTGACTGTGGCAGAATGAAGTTAAGCTGTTTGGACCATTCTTGCCTTAATGCTCCAGAGCGAGTTCTCTAAATCAACGGCATTGTTAGAAGAATTTCCTAATAAAGATTTTGTATTCATTGATGAATCTGTACATCGTGGTCTCTGTTCTAATCTCAAATTGGTACAAGAAAATTAACTTTCGTGGAGGATACTCGTAATCTCTTAACGATTTCCATTATGGATCATCTAATCATTTTATTATAAAAACAGGTCCCTGCCATCCATTTTACGTTAGTATTGGCTGCAGGAAAAATATTAGCTAGCAATGAAAAGATTTTAAGTTTCAAATACGGCTTTTTAAAATATCGTCTACACTCGCGAAGCAAGTTTTGTGATGAGATGTGAACACTTCTTTTTTTTTTTTTTTTAAAGCCTTTCACAGGATCATATTAACTGCCAGGAAGTTTTGCCAAACAGATTTTAAGGGGAAAATCAGGCTATCCTAACTGTCCAAATGTTTTCTCACGTTTCAAACAAGCAGCTGCTGGGAGTTCCTGCCAGTAGTAAACCTTTCAGGCAGAATGTGAGCAGCTGCCAATCTTGTGTCAATATTTTAAATTCACTTACAGCCATCTTAACTGGTGTAAAAATTTCTCTTTCCCCCCAAAAGGGCCAACAGATAACTCTTTTTGTTGCTTCATCTCATTTTCCTCCCCTAGTGGTGAAATCGCTAAATAAGCAATATTAGTAGAGAAAGCGAGATTTCTTTGAATATTAGGAGTAAGAACAAATCTCAATTTGTCCATTGATGAGGACAAACCTCAAATAATATAAAAATTAAAAACAATAAGGAAAATATAAAAAAAAAGTTACCGATGACTAGTTCAGCAGATAGTCCCATAATAAATTTATTTCATGCTTATTGCTAGAGGTTGGGTGTGTGTTTGTGTGTATGTGAGTTTTGTTTTGTTTAAAAGAAAAGTCCAGAATTTGACTTTCAGAAACATACAGATCGAGATTGACAAAGGCAAGAAATAAATGCCTAGAAATTAGTTTGAAGGTATTTATTAAACACTGGAGAATAATTAACTGCTTGAGTTCTAGATTACATGATAAAAATTACATCATAATCTGTAGCCTAAAGGAATTTTCTCTGAGGTACTTGAGAATCAACAGTGCATGGTATTACTGGAGACGTAAACTGAGAGGAAACAATTGGCAGAAGATTGTGCCTGAGACCAGATTGGATGAATCTTTGTTTCCTAAAATAGGAGGATTTTATTACAAGGGTGCTGATAGGGAAGAAATTGAAGGTACAGTAAGATGAGGGGAGTGTGTAAGAGCCACTCATTTGTTAGGAGAGTGAGAATTTGCCCAGTGCCAAAAATAATAACGTGAAGGCTACTTCCAAGTAGGTGTTTCAAGATCTGTCTTGTCCTTGGGTGTTTTTATCTAACAAATAGGTACTGGGGATTTTTATTAACATTGGAACAATTTGTGGAACTGATCTTTGTTTGCTTCTTTTTGGACAACCTTTCACTTTCTCTCTTTTTCTTCTGTTTTTAAAATTTTTGTTACGTCCTGAAAAGAATTCCTTCAGTCACAGATACAAGATTTAATGTTACCTCTAAAGTTTTGTGAATTTTTTATTATTCAGTTTGAAAACTGTTCAAATATATCATCATGCATATTCATATTTTTTAAATACCATAAAACTAAATCCTAGTTATTTATTTTAGATTACGAGATATAACAACAAAGTAATATGGTTTTAAAAACCAAACTTCCAGAATTAGTGCACTTAATGCAAATAAGGCAATCTTTTAAAGTAGTCATTTTGGGAAACTATACACATTCTCGTGGTGAGGATGTTGCTGAATCATTTTTGAAATTTCTCGCTGGATCTGTCTTTATAAACAGTAATGGATAGGAATGTAAATACTACTGTTTTGCCAAAAACTATATGAACTATCTCTATCACTTTACTCACATGGCTTGGCTCAAAATATATTTTGACTTTTCAAAAAAATGAAATCTACTCCCCAAGGATAACAATATACTATGAAATATGCTATGGCTCTCATTGGTACCTCCCAAACATTAATGATTAATGAATATGGGAATGAATTCTAATAGAAGTGCTAAATTCAAGGAGGGGTTTCCAGTATATCTCTTTTTAAGGTAATGGAAAATTTGCTATGTTGCATCCATGTTTTTAAGGTGATTTGTAAAAGGAATTGCATTCCTTAGTATGTGTAAATTCTTTTTTTTAAAAGATTTTATTTATTTATTTGACACAGAGAGAGAGAGAGAGAGAGAGATCACAAGTGGGCAGAGAGGCAGGCAGAGAGAGAGAGGAGGAAGCAGAGTCCCTGCTGAGCAGAGAGCCTGATGTGGGGCTCCATCCCAGGAACCCGGGATCATGACCTGAGCTGAAGGCAGAGGCCCAACCCACTGAGCCACCCAGGCGCCCCTAAATCCTTATAAACTTTTAAAATTAAGTTAATTTATAATATCAACTCATGTGACTATCCAAATTTGTACTTTTCATTATGGAGTTCACACACCAAATATTTGCTTTTTTGGGAGAATAGCTTAGATACTAACTGTGTAGTAGATTGTCCGAGCCTGAGAGAGGGTATGCCTTCTCTGAAAGCCCAGTTTCAGCCTTTACTCTCTGTGTAGTCTTAGGAAAAAAAGTCACCTCGTCTTCCTGTTACTCAGTTTCATCATCTGTAAATTGGGGATAGTAAGTGTCTCCCTTATAGTTTGTTTTAGAGATTAATAATTTAGAGCATGTGAAGTGCTTAGAATGGTGTCCTGCTCATGAAGACGTAACCTAAATATTGACGATTAATAAGGTGATACTGATAGCTTTGAATTGATCCAGTCTTTTTTGCCTCACTAGCAAATTTAATATTAAAGGTCCTATCTCTGGTTTTCACCTGAAAGTAGTTATGGCAGATAACTGTTTCTGGAAAAGAACTGTTCGAGGACTAAATCTGTCATTTTCTTTGATTGATTGCTTGGAGTTCTATGCTTTTATAATAAAAACGAATTGATTCGATGTATATTCATTTTACATTTCAGGTGGCAGCAATGTGTCTGAAAAGTGGGATTTTTAAACTTAGTACAGTTTTTCTCTATCAGGGGCTTAAAGTAAGTGATTCCATGTTCTTACACCGAGTGGTAAGTTTTATGAACGGTTCTACAGACCACCTCATCTAGTTTGATTTCCCCATTTCATTTAATAAATACCAAAGAATGCACACCAGCTTGGGATGGTTTCATAAAATATGCATCTGACCAAAAAAATAAATAAAGATATATTAAACCTCGAGGAAAGCACAATTTGAAGAAATGTACTTAAACACAACATGAAATCTTTGCTCTATTCACAAGTCATCATGTTCCGTACCAGCCAATGATAATAGATAGGTTGTTTCTTCACGGGTGTGAACAGGTTCCTTCTCTGCCTTGGGAAGCAGCTGTGGCTGCTGTGCACAGATGTGACGGTCTCTCCAAGTAAATGAGCGCTACAATGTTATTTGTGTAGCCACTGCTGATAACTGTCGAATATCTGGGCCGTGGCCCGCCTGCCTTGTTCTTCTGCTGCATTCAGAGTGGAAAGACTTCATTGTGGGATTGGGTTTGCCTTCAGGTAATTGATTCAATCCTTATTTCTCATTTTGTAGGGAAATGCATTTGATTTTAATCCAATAGTTGTGCAACTCTCATGAGAATACCCACTGTACTACTGAGATGGAATTCTCTCTTCACCTCAGGTCATGAGGCTTCCAACGTGTTTGTATTATCAAATAAAGGGACTGAATCCCGCGCTCTGCCTTTGGGTTGTGCCATTGAAAAACCAACCCTTGAATGGCAATAAGCAGTGAGGAGACCCTTTTTTAAGTCTTTTTTATAAGTCTTTTAATAGTCTTTTTTAAGCTTATTGTCTGAGGTTTTTTACTTTGTGCATTCTCATTCTATTTTATAGAATATGAATATTTTTTAGCATCTGTATGCTTACTATTCCTTTATTATTTTGCTTATTATAATTTTCAGGTTTTTATTTTAAAAGTTAATTGTGTGTGTTGTGTGTATGTATATGTGTGGTGTTCTTATAATAATGATAACATGTTTCTGTGGTTCTGGTTGTGTCTGTTTGTGCTAGCTCCAAAGGTCCTTGGTGTAATTTCTCCTGGGTGTCTTCTCATTGATTTAAATCTCGTAAATGAGTATTACTAATATAGTGAGTGCTTACTGAGATCCCAGAGCATTTTATGGACCTTTGACAGCGAGGTTTTTCTCCTCTTAAGATAAGCATCACCTCAAGTGATCTACCAGTTCTAGGAGTGAATCGCTTTTGACAGTGCAACGCACTGGTTTTCCTGTTTTAGAATCCCTAGTCTCTGGATACTGTTGCTCAAGTTTAGGCAAAGAAAGAGTTCTGGGTCGTATTTATAACTCATTAAATTATGAAATAAGATCGGATTATTAAATTATGAAGACAAGACTGTACTGTTCAAAATAAAAAACAAAACAAAACAGTGTTTCGTACCAATTTTAAGCCATGTACCTTGAATAATCCATTTTCAGGAATAATTTAAAGCACTTAATTCTTTGAAACAAAAGATTTTGTACATGATTTTTTCAACGACCTTAAGTCTGTAATAAGCAAGATATGCTTTTGTTATAATACTACAATTGTGAGTATCTTCCTTTGAAAAGTGAGTTTTAGTCTACATCTGGGCTTTGGGCAGTAGGACATATTAGAATTAGACATATTAGTAGGACATATTAAAATTTCTACATTATTGTATTGGTCTAAAAGTTACGTAAGCAACTTGTACCTCTTCTGAGGAGAGTTTCAGTTTGAAGTACCAAAAACTATGTTATATATGGTATTGTAAAATGGATTACAATATCAGTGAGGCTTCTGTTTTTATAAGTATGGGCAGTTGCTGTAGGAAACCCTAGAGTTGGTAGGGTCTGTGGCAAGCTCTTTCTAAATTGTTAGGTTTTATTCATTTTTACCAACTGTTACTTGAGGAAATGAGGATTCATTCTTACCAGATCTTCTGATTTTTTTTTTTTGATCTTCTGATTTTTAAAGAGAAGTAGGGCATGTAGGTTTCCATGTGATGATCTTTACTAGTTTTTAAATGTTACCCTACTATTTCAAACTTTCTTTCTTTCTTTCTTTCTTTTTTTTTACAAGATTTTATTTATTTATTTAACAGAGAAAGAGAGAGAGAGAAAGAGCAAGCACACAAGTAGTGGAAGTGGCAGAGGGTGAGAGGGAAGCAGGCTCCCCGCTGAGCAGAAGCCCAGTGTGGGGCTGGATCCCAGGACCTTGAGATCATGACCTGAGCTGAAGGAAGATGCTTAACTTACTGAGCGACCCAGGCACCCCTCAAACTTCTTTTTTTCTATAATTATTTAATAATAGTGATTCATAAAAAGAAGATAGTATCTTTCCTTAAAGGCTTTTGTTTTTCTAACTCTCAGATTAGCCTGGGCTTAAAAACATTGAGACTCAATTGATGTAAACTAATATGTACACCTCATAAGAGTTCTCCTCAGTCATTTTTTTTTTAAAGATTTTATTTATTTATTTGACAGAGAGAGAGAGATCACAAATAGGCAGAGAGGCAAAGGGCGGGGGGAAGCAGGTTCCCCGCTGAGCAGAGAGCCCGATGTCGGGCTCGATCCCAGGACCCTGAGATCATGACCTGAGCTGAAGGCAGAGGCTTAACCCACTGAGCCACCCAGGTGCCCCTCAGTCATTTTTGAGAGTTATATACGACTGGGTAGCCACCCCCTAAAACAAGATTTAGAACATTTTCATCACTCCAGAAAGTTCCCTAAGTGCCCCTTTCCAGTCAGTTCCCCATACTTCCCTTGTGTAACCATTTTCTAAAGCTTTATTTGAAAGGGCATAGGAATTCTTGCTTTTCAGCAAATGAAGCCCAAAGGCTGCAGCAACCTTTGGTGATATCTTTCTATAAGGAAGAAAAAATGAACTCATTCTTTTGGTCAAGTGAGGGAGGGAAAGTAAATCATATTTGTTTAACACTTATTCTGTGCTAACCACTACATACCCAGTATTGAATCCGTGTGTGCAAAAATTCTACCATTTCTGAAACACCATTTTCTGGATGCAGGGACTGAGGTTCATAATTAGAAGGCAGGTTTCCCAATGTCAAATAATTAGTAGGCACGGTGAGAATGAAAAATGAGAATCATGGAGTTAAAGATTATTTTTCTATAAGCCTGGGACTGTACTTTTTGAAGATGAATATAAGAATGAAAACTGGTTGTTTATGATAAGATTACCACAGGATGATGACAGTGTCTAAACTGTCTCGATCATTTATTAATTTCCTGACACCATTCTGAGATATTTTTTCCAACCTACCTTCAAATTTATGAGGTAATATTGTCATTCATATTTCACAGATCAGGAAACTAGGGATTAGAGATATTAAGAAACTTGCACAAATTCATCTATCAAGTGAATCTTGGAACTGGAATTTAAACAGGGGTCTTCAACTTTAAAGGCTATTCTTTTTAGGGGTACTGTGGTGACTCAGTTGGTTGAGCATCCCATCTTGGTTTCAGCTCAGGTCATGATCTTTGGGGCATGGGATCAGTCCTGCACCCAGCTCCATGCTTGGTATGGAGTTTGAGATCCCCTCCGCCCCGAGTTTCCCTTTGCTCTTCCCTCCACTCATGCATCTGTGTGCTCTTCTTCATAAATAAATAAGTAAAATTTGAAAAAAAAAAAAAAAGACTGTGCTTGTTATAAAAGTATTTCACTTGTTTTATTTTAATGTTTAAATGTTACTGATTTTTATTTTGACTGAAAACTATTCTTGATGAGTTACTCATTCTGTGACAAGTAAGTCCATGAATTATAGATATCAGTTAATGTTACGAAATATGAAAGAATGCATACAATATAGGTGTTTCCCAAAGTATGGAAACAATATGAATGAAAGGATATGTTTTGTGTATAAACATCATATTTTTAAAAATTTAGAGTACAATTAAGGTATATAGCATATTTTACTGAAAAGTGAGTTCTATAGGCCAGACACCGGATGATTAACCATGTAATTTTTTATCCGATGGGTTGGGTGTTTAGTACAAATTAATCACACCCTTCTGTTTCATTCCTGAATCAACTGGAAATTAAGATCAAACTCTTATTTTTAGAATTATCAAAGCTAATTTGAAGAACGGAGCTTCAACGAGAAAGCAAGGTTTCCAATCCATCCTCCTCAAATACTCTCACTTACCTCTTTGTGGAGAGAGAAGTTGGAGAATTTAGATCTCACATGAAGAAAGCAAGCATAAGACTTGTTCTAATGAATTTGTAGTAGGAAGAAAAAGATGCTTCGAGCATGCAGTCTGTGAAAAAAGGAAAGGATCCAGAAAAAGGGAGAGGACCCTGGCATATGCATGCTGCTTTGACTGATGATGATTCACTGAAAACTAGCCTTTTACCAATTTGTCCAGTCCTTTGAGGTAGAATGAACAGGATCTCCTCTCTGACACTGTTCTAAATGTGAAGGGTTGTGGCGGAACAAGAGCACTTCCTGGGAAGGTGTTATGAGTGGAAGGAGAGAGAAAGGGCCCGTCTATGTTCATTGCTGCTCATGGCTTTCATATATCTTGAGGTTTCAGTTTGAGTGACCTTAAGGTGTTTGTGTATTTATATTTTAGGTTTTTCTTTTTTTAAAGATTTTATTCATTTATCTGACAGACAGAGATCACAAGTAGGCAGAGAGGCAGGCAGAGAGAGAGGAAGAGAAGCAGGCTCCCCGCTGAGCAGAGAGCCCAATGCAGGGCTCGATCCCAGGACCCTGGGATCATGACCCAAGCTGAAGGCAGAGGCTTTAACCCACTGAGCCACCCAGGCGTTCCCCCCTATATTTTAGGGGATTTAACACTTCCATAGTGGATACTTACTATGCTTAACCTGTTCATTCGCTTAAGACTGCTGCTAGTGTGTTAATTCAGCCTGGCACCATAACTGCATTTGAGTTTCACAATAAAATAAAAACCATTAGTGAAGGCATCAGTCGGCAATAAAAATAGGGTCTGAAAAACGTGTACTTTAATTAAAAATGGAGGCTGTTGAAAATGAGAGATTAATGGAGTCATAAAGTAGAAAAATTAAAATGCATATGTAAAACCAAATGGAATAATAGTTCTGAAGATTTGCCTTGTCTTAAAAGGGTCTCTGAAACCTTCCTTTCATCATTAAATTATAATTCTGAAGGTCGTGAAGCCAGGGAAAGGGAAATTTGCACAATGAACATTACTGAGTGGATGATAAGAGTATTACAGTTTACTATCTTATTTAAAAAGATAATGTAGGACGCCTGGGTGGCTCAGTGGGTTAAGCCGCTGCCTTCGGCTCAGGTCGTGATCTCAGCGTCCTGGGATCGAGTCCCACATCGGGCTCTCTGCTCAGCAGGGAGCCTGCTTCCCTCTCTCTCTCTTCCTGCCTCTTTTCTACTTGTGATCTCTGTCTGTCAAATAAATAAATAAAATCTTAAAAAAAATAAAAATAAAAAGATAATGTAATGGAAGAGAATATTATTTTGACTTTATATTTTATGTTTCTTTTCTTTATAAAAAGGTAAAATGCTCATACTTTTGCTGCATTTCCACAAAAGAATACTTCAAATTATGTGGCTCCAAAGTAAATTTTAAGAGATCAGAATTTATTTTGAGTAATGAAAATGTAAAGCTTCAAATGTTGCTCATTTCTAATTGATTTTCCGGAAGGGAGAAAATGTGGAGGCAGAAAGGAACTCATATCTGTCAGTTACTTTTCTGGAGTCCTACTTGAATTCAGTGAATTAAGAGACAGTTTGGTCTACCACGTGGTTCAGTATCTCAGGTCACATCTCATACCCCAGTTTGGCTCTGCCACAGTTTTATACTGGGCACATGAGTCAAATCATTTAACTCTCCCTCTTTTTTTTTTTTTCATCTACAATTTAAAATACAGAAGAATCACTACTGGGGACTGTTGCTAGCATCTTATATACTCATTGTCTATATGTGAAAATTAGCAAGATTCTTCCACCATAATACTTCCATATTGCTCTGTAGCAGTGATCATTTATCATACTAAAAAAATCTTGTCTTTATGTGTACAACTTTCTCAATACATCATGTATACATATCAGTGTCTTTATTTATTTATTTATTTTTTTAAAGATTTTATTGATTTATTTGACAGACAGAGATCACAAGTAGGCAGAGAGGCAGGCAGAGAGAGAGGAGGAAGCAGGCTCCCTGCGGAGCAGAGAGCCCAATGTGGGGCTCGATCTCAGGACCCTGGGATCATGACCTGAGCCTAGGCAGAGGCTTTAACCCACTGAGCCACCCAGGTGCCCCTCAGTGTCTTTAGATAAGAATAACAGCCTCATGCTTTAAAGAGGTTCGAAGGAAGGGGAAGGTCGATTGCTGGTAATTTCATTAGTTCAGAGTATAGCTTTTTCGGTATATTTGCCAATGGGCCTACAATAGATGGATGTTCTCCACAGAACACAGTCTTCAACCCCCCAAATGAAAGATATGATTTGGTTGTCCCATAAATCATCTTTCCAAGAAAGCAAGCTGTTCTTGCAATATGATGGCAGATGGAGCAGCTTTTTACCAGTGGGGGGTTTTGTTCTTTGCTGCCAAAGATATTGAGGAAAGAAGGAATTATGCTAATTTATCTGTTTTTCTCCTTTGTGAGCAACTTTACATATATCAAGAACTCGTTTTAGGATCTGAGTTATTATTTTTTGGCATTGGCACAAATTGTCTGCTGAATGTATATATGCTGTTTAACCTTTAAACATTAGATATGAACGCCATATACTGTCAAAGGGTCTTCTTCTTGTCGAATTTCATAAAGTCATGGGAAGGTTAAGGTCTCGAAAACATTCTGGGTAGTCTCACTGCCCAGTTTCTAAGATCATTTGCAGATTATGAGAGCTCTTAGAAAAGTAGGGACTTTCTTTCTTCTGGATAAAACCTAAAATATACATATATAAATCGGACCAACTCTGATTCTGATTAACCCTTCAGAGATTATTTATTAAATATCCAGGTTTCTGGAAGAATAGAGAGCTTAGGCTCTTAGTAAACCATACTTAGAGTACTGGGTTCGGATATATGTTCGAATGGTTTTGCTGTCTCTCCTGACTTTATACAATGGCTGCTCAAATGAAGAATCTGTTCTCCCTCTGTGACGAATACCGATTTTCCATTCTTAGCCAAGGGCATGGGTTATTCCAGGGTGTAGTCAAGAGATCAATCCATCAGGACATATAATTATACCCTCCACTTTGGTGCCTTCAAAGAGAGTATCTTGTGAAAATTATTAGTTTTCTCAAGCAGTCACCCATGTATTGAAATTGCAAGATCAAATCCAAAATCCTTTGAGCTTTTTTGGAATAAAGATAGCATGTGAAAATAGTGAGCATCCTCATTACAATTACTACTTTCTAAGAAACGCTTTTTCCATGCCCTCTAAGATCAGCTTATTTTTTTTTAGATTTCCTTTGTTCCCTTTTCTTTCATCTGCTGCTTTTTACTTGTCCCACTTCAGGGGAAGATAATTGAATCACCTCAGGCTGAGTGCTTGTGGACCCTACAAATTTAATGCCTGTAAATAAATTATGCATGTTCTACAGGAGTTAGAAAGAGTGGAATGGGTATATTCTGGTCTAGGTTGTGACTTCAGATGAATAGTTAATAGCTTAGATGTCTTATATTATTCTGATAGAGGAGGCAGAAAGGATATCGAGATCTTAAGCAAGGACATTCTCCTTTGTGCCAAATTTCAGCTTTAGGTATGTCTTCTGCTTTCTGAGCTTCTTATCCTGACTGTTGAATGATGCCGACAAAACAAAACCAAACCCAGAAAACAACCTACTATTCCTAGGGTGAAATTCAGAATAATATAGGCTGTATTGCAGTTACAAATAAAAGTTTTAACACAGTAAAGTTTGTTTCCTGCTTATATTCAGTGCATGTCAGGTGATTTTTTGGGTTCTTTTCTAAATCATGATTTGTAGACCGAGGTTACTTCCATTTTATTATTAGTCCTTCCAGAATATATGGCTTTTAATGTTGTGGTAGTATGAAAAGAGCTAGACGACCAGAGCTTCGTTTGAGGGCCAGGTCTGCCCACATTTTATAATGTGGGGTATGAGCTCTATTGTCTCTACCCATAGTTAGTGCTCCTATCATTTCACTCATTTAACAAAACCTATGTTTTTGCCTTCAGGTAACTTTCAAATCATGTTATACACACCTAGATACTTCAGGTGTCTTAGTGTTCATAAGCCATTATTAAAAATTTAGAGGAGGGCAAAGTTGAAAGAATGACACCATTAGACTTCAAGATTCACTATAAAGCAATAGTAATTAAGGCAGTATGGTACTGGTGAAAGGATAGATAATTTTTTTTTTGTTAAAAGAAAATGGAACAGAAAAAGAGTTCAGAAGTAGACCCTCACAAATATGATCAACTCAGGGTACACTAAGGAGCAAAGGCAACTCAGTGAAGAAAAGAGTCTTTTCAACAGATGGTATTGCAATACCTGGATATCCACATGTAAAACATATGAAGCTAGGAACACACCTTGATTTTTTCACAAAAATTAATAAATAAATGAAAGACCTAATGTAGCTCAAAACTATAAAACTCCTAGAAGACAATATAGGATAAAGTTTTGGCGAGCAGGTAACTTACTAAGAAAGACGATGGAGATGGCAAAGAAGCATATGGAAATATGCACAGCACCACTGGTCATTAGAAAATGGTAAATTAAGACAACAATGAGTTTCTGCTACACACTTATTAGAATGGCTAAAATCCAAAACACTGACACCATCCAGTGTTGGTGAGGATACGGAGCCACAGGAACTCTCATTCATTGGTGATGAGAATGCATAATGATACAACCACTTTGGAAGACAGTGTGGCAGTTTTTGTTTCTGTTTTTAAGGTGTTTATTTTTCTAGAAGTTTTATTTATTTATTTTTAATAATCTCTGCACCCAACCTGGGGCTCAAACTCATGACACCAAGATTAAGAATTGTATGCTCTTCCAACTAAGCCAGCCAGGTGCTCTAGTATGGCAGGTTTTTGTTTTTGTTTTTGTTTCTTTTATTTTGTTTTTAATAATACTCTTACATATGGGGGCACCTGGGTGGCTCAGTGGGGTGGTCCTCTACCTTTGGCTCAGGTCATGATCTCAAGGTCCTGTGATTGAGCCCTGCATTGGGCTCTCTACTCAGCGGGGAGCCTGCTTACCCCTCTCTCTGTGTCTGCCTCTCTGCCTATTTGTGATCTCTTTCTCTGTCAAATAAATAAATAAAATCTTTAAAAAAAATAATACTTTTACATATGATTTAGAAGTCATGCTCTTTGGTATTTGTCCAAATGTTGAAAACATACGTCTACACAAAAATCTGCACATGAAAGTTTATAGAAGCTTCATTCATAATTGCCAAAACTTGGAAGATAGGTTCATGGATGATTAAATTGTTATATCCAGACAATGGTATATTATTTCAGATAAAAAGAAAGGAGCTATCAGCATGTTAAAAGACATGGAAGAATCTTACATGCATATTTCTTGGTGAAAAAGCTAGTCTGATTCCACATGCTATAATTTCAAATATGTAATTTTGGGGGGGTGTTTTTTTTGTCTTTTTTGTCGTTTTTGTCTTTTTTTGTCTTGGAGGTAGGGGGCAAGTGTTCAGGAGCTCTTGGTGCGTCAGTAGTTTCCTCTTCACAATCATAGGCTTCTGACTGTTCAGGATGGTGTTGGTCCTGTGAATGGCAGCCATACGTAGATCTGGGTGGTACTTGTTCTTGTGGATCATGTGCCTGATTCTGCGAAGTGTAGCCCAGACATTCTTATTGATGGTAGTCCACTGGTGGGAGGTGACAGGTTTCCGCTGGCCTGTTGTCTGCTTCATGACTACCGCTACGCTTTTGCTTTCTGGTTACTGGTGCCACGCCTATAGTTGTGCAGTGAATCAGCTCATTGTAGAGGAGGAGCTGTGAACCTTCAGTTTCTTGGGTTCGGTGCTGTATATCTGCTTGTTCCTCTTGATCAGGAAGCTGGAGCTGTTGCACAAGACTATCCCTTGCAGGTGGGTGGAGATGGCAGCACCTCCTCTTGCTATAGTACTTAGAGACAGAAAGAGTCCAACTCTGCAATAATTTTGGAAAGGGAAAACTTGAGATATAGTAAAAAGATCAGTGGTTGCCAGGGACTCATGAGTATGGGAGAAGGATGGACAGACAGATTTTAGGGCGGTGAAACTATCTTGTAGTACACTATAATATTGATGTATCTCTCCATAAATTTGTTAAAACTCATAGAATACACACTACACAGAGTGAACCCTCATGTGTACTATGCCCTTTAGTTAATATTTGTTGACTGTAACAAATACATCACACTAATATATGATGTGCTAATAGGGAAAACTCTATGTTCAGGGAGATAGAGTAAAGTAGTTTATAAGGGAACTCTATACTTTCTGCTTAATTTTTTTTGTGGCCCTGAAACTTCTCTAGAAATAGAGTGGATTAGTTAAACATAATTTAAATACATCTGTTATTTCACCTTACTGTAAGAGATAAACTTGTCTTTTTCTTTATTGAGCAGGAACCTACCTCGTACATTTCTGAGTGTGCCCACCTTTTGCCATATAGTAATCTCTTGGGCACTTTACCTTTCCCATTTGCTGGAGGTGAGCACTTTCCCATACTGTTAGCTCCTTGGAAACTATTAATTTTGCTGCAGATTCCAGTCAGTTTATTCAAGCCCAGTGGTTCTCAACTGGGGGGGGGGGGGGTAATTTTGCTTTCCAGGAGACATTTGACAATGTCTGGAAACATTTCTTGGTTGTTACCATTGAGGTGGGGGGCGGTCAATGTGTACTATTGGAACCCAGTGAGAATAACTCAGGGATGATTCTACACATTCTGTAATGCACAGGACAGCCTCCCATGGCCAAGAAATACCCATTCTCAAATGTCAATAGTATGATGGTTAAATTCTGCTTAGCCTCCCCATTTTTCACACTTTGTTGGAAATGGAATGCATTATCTAGTTATCTTCATCACTCATTAATTCAGTCATTGGATACTAATGAGGTAACTACTGCAATAAGAACTTGTAGTTGATGTTTTTAAGTGCAAACACGTACATGGGAGCTTGATACAACCTGGGGTATCAAGGAAGGGATCTTGAAGCTGAGATTTGAAGAGTAAGGGATAGTGAAAGTTGTGAGAGAGGCCTGGAGAATGCTATGGACAGGGAAAAGTGTCCAAAGCAGAGATAACACTTTCTGAGACTGGTAAGAATCAAACCTGCCTTCTCCAGAGGAGGAATTGCTCAGTTCTTACTTAAGATAACTCACTGGTGCCTTGTCCCACACCCTTACTTCTGATTTGATATCTGGTCCACGGTTGACTGTGGACAGTCTTTGATTCTTTACATCAATTCCAAGACACAGAATTCATAACTGCTTTATAGGTCATCCCAAACCACCCACAGGAATTGAGTGAAAGGTCTGACGTACAACCTAAACTAGCCACAAATTCCCCTGTGGGGAGCCTCAGGGTATTAGGCCAGGGCTCTGTATAAACCTTTTTCCATGGTATTAAGAAGACTAAGCATTGTCCAAAGGCAGTGGTAAAAGTGTAGTTCAATCATGATACATACCGAGTAATGTGTGTAATTGTTGAATCATTATATTGCAAACCTGAAACTAATATAATACCCTATTAACTGTACTGGAATTAAAATAGTAAAGATAAGTCAAAGAAAGTAATTCAGTATAAGCCTTAAAAAAAAAAAAAAAAAGTACAAGTAATCCCAAAGGAGGGACTGCAGAGACAGGGAACCAGGATGGGCTTGCTTTTAAGTCTTGGCTACATAAATTTAATAGGACTCTTCCTCTTAGCAGCGACTTCTGGAAATTATGAAGGAAGACTAGGGACCAAGAGATACAGCGAGAGCCAGACTTGATTGGCTTTTATGGGGCTTTGACTATTGTTTTCTAAAATGCCATAAAACCATTTTCAAATTGCTCTCAGTCTTAGTAATGAGTTCTCAAGATGACATCACTTCTTAGAAAGTTAGACGTGAAATGAACTTATAGAAAAAGTTTGTCTAATTTCTCCCTATTTTCTAGTTATGTATCATGTATAAAAATATACTTCTGAATTCACATGCTTTATAGTCTTTCTTTTGTAGATATCTATTGAGAGTATCTATTATGCACCAGAACTGAGGTACTGAGATATAACAAAAAATGAAAATTTAGGCGCCTGGGTGGCTCAGTCGTTAAGGTCTGCCTTCAGCTCAGGTCATGATCCCAGGGTCCTGGGATCGAGCTCCACATCGGGCTCCCTGCTCCTTGGGAAGCCTGCTTCTCCCTCTCCCACTCTCCCTGCTTGTGTTCCCTCTCTTGCTGTGTCTCTTTGTCAAATAAATAAATAAAATCTTAAAAAAAAAAAAAAAGAAAATGAAAGTTTATCCCTGCTCTCATGAAATTTAATTTTATGTGGGTAAGGGGATAGACTATGAGAAAAATTATAAATAACTTTATTGAATAGAACGATTTCAGATAATGCTAAATATAATTAAAATAGTACAAGGTAAAGAAATGTAGAGCGATCTTGGGATGCTGGCATAGGCTCCTTTAGGGAGTAAGATTTGGGATGAGACCCAAATGATAACAAAGAGGAAGCCTCTTGAGCTGCTGGGGGAATAGCAAATGCAAGAGCCTTGAAACAAATGTGGCTTATTTCAAAGGCAGAAAAGGCCAGTTTGGTTGGCATTTAGTATGGCAGGCCAAGTGGGATAAAACATAAAGTTAGAAAGATACGCTAGGGCTGAATTATGTAGGATCCTAAAATGCCACAGTAAGAAATTTAGATTTTCTTCTGCTTGTAAATCAGTTTAGATAGTTACAAGAAGGAAGAATGATAGATCTCATTTACCTTGTAAAAGATCATTCTGGTTAGTAGATGGGTAATGAGCTGGGGGTGAGTTGGAGGTAATAGTAAAAGGTAGGGGATCAGTTACAAGGCTTTTTCAGGTTTTCAGGTGAAAGATAATGGTAAGTTTCTAGAATTGTAGTAGTGAGCTATAAAAAAAACTGCTTTGATTCGGGAAATGATTTGGAATTATTCCATTCAGTTCTATTCATTTTGATGTTTTTAAGACTGTTTACCTTGGGATTTTAAATATTTGAGTACATTTTTTGTGAATATATCAAGTGTCTAATATATAATGTAGTGCCCGCCCCCCTTGCCCCCTTTCCTTCCCTCCTTTTGAACTATGGAAAGGGAAATAAACAATTTTAGGCCATTTTCCTAATGCCTCTTACTCAAGATGAATTTTGTTAAAGACAATTTAGTAGTTAAATTCCCGATACTACAAAAATTTAACAGTGTAAATTGATTTGTTGTAAGTTTTTTCTTAAGGGTTTACCTTTTAAACTTCCACTCAGACTTAACTTTTGGGGGTATTTTATTAACTGGAAAGGTGTAAAATAAACCCTGAAACTTAGAGAAATGAAAGCTCTGTTCTCAGTTCCCTTACAGCTCTGAAAACGGTGGTCACTTTTTGGTGGTGTGATTGCTTTGTTATCAACTGTGAGGCTGGAACGGTAATGCAGGTTTTGAAGCACGTTAGTATAGTTCTTAGAACTAAATCCAGGAGAGGATAGGCCGACTTCTATCTAACCTGCTGGTACTGCTAAAGAAGTAGCGATTATTTTAACTTTTTAAAATATATAGCAGATTTGTGGTGGAACCATTTGCAGGTACCCCGGTAGATTGAAGGCACTTTTGACCCAGAGATTAATAGGAACCTCGCAAAGGCTTTTGCCATGTCATTATTCAAAGAGCGGTTAGAGTACATTCATTATGTACTGCCAGGATCCTTAAGGGGTTTATAGGAAGGCTGGAAATGGATCTCTTTACATCAAAAGCTATTAACTTGTTTTTTTCTTCTTGCATAAGGGAGACATTAGTAGGCTTTTCTTTATGCACTGGGTTTGGTACTTTTTTTGAAGGGCACAGTCAGTATGAATTGTGAAATGTGAATGCAGATTAGTGGAGAGCGAAGTAGCTTGTTTCCCAGTTATATTTTTTTGATTGGAGAAAGAAAGGCAAAGTGAAGATTGCAGCTTTTCTTCTTATAGATACAGTATCCAGGGACTGTGTTAGGTTTCCAGCCTGTCACACTAACAGTTTTAATAGCAAAATATCTTCTGAAAATCTCTTTTACTCTTCTCCACCCTGATGTAAAAACTCAAAGGGAGAGCTATTATTTTTGTGCATTATAGAAAGAAAATAAATAGGATATTATTGAAAATAAATGAATTTTTTTCAATGTCAATCTGCTTAACTTTGAAAGAAGATTATTACAAGCAACACTAGACAAAGAGACTCAAGATGAAGATTTTGGCTCTGGTTTTGCTAATGGACCAAACTTACCATTTCAGAATTCCAGTTACCTGGCAGCCAAAGGGCCATAGTATTTGCTTTGCTGTAAGGTCAAGATTGTTTAGAGGATCAAATGAGGTAATGCTTGGAAAAGTTTGTGACTCATGAAGTAGTGTCGCATCATTGTAGTTCTCATGATTTGAGTCATCACTCCTTTTCAGAAGAATTCCCAGCACACACAGTGTCTGCTGCGGTCTTGTCACTGTTCTGGGGAGCTAGCTCATGCTAGCTCACAGAATGACAAAGACACTCTGCATAGTCTTCAGATAAGTGTCATCAGGGACCCTCATCAGGATAATAGCTTTGCACCACCGAATACGCTATGATTGTAGTATGCACCACGTTAGCCCAGTTACAACAGCTCTAAGATTGTGCAAATATGAAAACTCCTTCAGTTAAATTTTCTATGTTTTTTCCTTGGCAAATTTAGTACCCAGAGAATTTAAAATATTTTAAATAGGATTATTATGTCGACAGTCACAAGGCTAGTGAAATCTCATATTTATTTAGCAATTATTCACTATCAGATATTTGGCAAGTCCTATAAAATAATTCTCTAATTTGATTCTTATAACAGTCTTGCATATTATGATCACTTTAGTTAAAATGGAAACTTGAAGATGTTAAATAACTTGTCCAGATGACATCTGGTATGTGGTATAATTAAGAACCAGGCTACCTGGTTTTAAAACAAGCCCTGAACTACTAACTTATACTTCCTTTCAAGGTTATTTTTTTTGTGAAAAATGTAAACAAAATTTTATATTGAAATGTGGTATTCTTGGAAACTCAAAAACACCAGTCAAGAAAAACACAATCTTTCACTATTGGGAAAGAAAATTTTGGTCCTTTCTACAACAACTTGGAAAAAAAAAATCACGGAGTAATTTGACAAAAATCTAGACATCAGTAGTACTTTCTGTCCTATATTTCCAAGATACTAAATTTTTCCTTTGTCTTTTATTCTGTTCAGAATCTTGGGTATATTTACATGTTTATACTTACAGAGCTAAGAAAAGGATGGGAATGTCTGACTAATTCTTGAAAATCGACTTTATTGTATTTTGTTGGTTTAGAAATTCTTCCCCTTCTCACCTCGTGTTGTGGTTAATGAGCAGTCCTGAGTATGCAGTCTATAACATTTAGCATCAAAGAATGTAGACCCAATCCCAGTTCGCTATTAGTGAGACTCCTATATTGATAATTTGTGTATTCCACCGAGTTCAAATTTGGTCATACATAAAATGGGAGTAACTATTAAAAAGCTTTTTGTAATGTGCTTGAAAGTGCTTTGTGAACTATCGAATGCTATATAAATAAAATGAAATTAAAGATCGCTAAGTGATATCATTAAGTGATAAATTGCAGATCCTGAGCAGTTTCATAGTGTAAGGGGCTCGCGTCGGTATAACTTTCTTAAATTTTAAATATAAAAGAACTAAAATATGTGCATGTGCTTTGGCGAACTGTTTCTCCTTTACTATACACTGAATTTGGTCCCCCCTCTTCAGCTCCTATGTTGAAGTCCTAATCTCAATGTGATTGCATTTGGAGATAGGTTCTGTGAAGCAGAAATAAAGGTTAATGAGGTCCTAAGTGTTGGGCCCTCATCCAGTAGGACAAATGCTCTCATAAGAAGTGAGACTAGACACCAGGGCTCTCTTGTCCATGTGACGATATAGTGAGAAGGCAGCTGTTTGCAAGGCTGGTACTAAATTGTCCAGGACCTCGATCTTTGATTTCCCAGCTTCTGGCATTGTGAGAAAATACATTTCTGTTTAAGCCACCCAGTGTGTGGTATTTTATTATGGCAGCCCAAGACCCGTTTTCCAGTATACTAATATAGCTAAGGATAGTAGTAACAAATAGAACTAGTAATAAGTTACTAGTAATAAGTTATACACACACACAAAGAGAAAGGGAGGTTGATACTAAGGAATGCGCTCAAACTGGAGAGTCAAGTAAGAGTTGATGCTGCTGTCTTGAGTCTGAAGGCTCATTACTCGGTAGAATTTCTGTGTTGCAGCCTAAAGGTAAAATTCTTTATTCCTTGTGAAACCTTGGTCTTTTTGTTCTATAGGCCTTCAATTTATTGGATGAGGCCCAACCATATTATGAAGGGTAATCCGCTTAAATAAAGTCAACGGATTATAAATGTTAATCACATCCAAAACAAAACAAAACCCCACAAAACCAAAACACCTTTGCAGCAACATTTAGAATAGTGTTTGGCAAGTAATTGGTCATTGTAGTCTACTGAGCTAACAAAATTAATCATTACACTGCTGCAACAAATTACTACAAATTTAGTGGCTTAAAATAACATACTTATTACCTTAAAGTCTGGAGATCAGAAGTTTGAAATGGTTCTAACTGGCCTAAAGCCAAGATGTTGGCAGGACTGACTGACCTCCTTTTGGAGGTTCTAGGAGAAAATCTCTTTCCTGTGTTTTTCAGTTTCTAGTCTGTTTGCATTCCTTGGCTCATGGTTTCATTCCTCTGTCTTCAAAGCTAATTTCTTCTTTTTTCCTAGTTCCCTCTCTTCTACCAGTATCTTCCTTTTATAGGGTCTCTTGTGATTACACAGGTCCACTGAGATAATCCTGCTAATCTCTTCGTGTAAAGATCTGCAGATTAGCATCCTTAAATCCATTTGCAACCTTAATTTCTCTTTGCCATGTAAGATGAGATATTCACAAGCTCTGGGGTTTAGGACTTGGACATCTTGGGTGGGCAGTGGGGAAGGGACGTAGATTCTTCTGCCTACCTCATTAACTGATCTTTGTGGTCAAAGAAGCATATGGTAATTATTGTGAGGAGACCTTTAAGTGAAACCACCAGAGTTGGCAGCCCAGCCCTTTTCCCTATTAACCGAGCTCCTCTGGTAGGTGACTTCATTTTGCCCCAGGTTCTCATCTATAAATTGATCTAGTCGTTTTGAGAAGACTGAGTTGATACTTGTAAAGCACCTAGAAGAGTGATTAGCACATATCAAGAATTCTACTCATTTGTCTCTTACTTTTTGATTACAGGTTTCAACTGATGTTGTTTAAGAGAATTAAAAGTAATGTAAATTGGTCACAGGGAAGGAGATCTAATAACAATCAGTTTGTTACACAACTTTCCTTTAAGGTTTTCTGTAACCCAGGGTAACTTACTTTGTTTATTTTATATTACCTTGCAATTTGGAAACATTGCAACATATTCTATATATACACATGTACCTGCTAAATAAAAGATACTTCATGCCTGGAAATGGGAATAGATAAACCGTTACCAGAAAGGTTAATGAGTATATTAAAATAAGAGTGTTTGAAGGAGGAGTTGATTGTGTCTCGACTTTCCCTTGCTTTGAAAGAGGAGGCGAGTTTTAGAAAAAGACATAGAGTTAGGCTTATTATTTCTAAGAATATATAGCTCTATAATTAAACATTAAATTGTCTCAGTAGAGAATCAGAATCAAATGCAGATTAGCTTATAAAATCAACTTCAGACATAGATTTGTGTTTGTAATTTTTATTTTTGGAAATGAGAGTAATCTGCCAAATAATTCACCTATTAGGAACTGGCAATTCAACAGGCAAGTATGGAAGCAGCACAGATCATGTCTTCTTTATATTGAATTTGAAAATATTTGACATGCATGTTTTTAGATTTAAGATTTTTGACAGCAATGGCTGCATATTAAACATGTTTGCATTTTTCTATCTTAACTCTCACAATACCTGTATGTGACAAATACTGTGAATTTAGTACTTTCATTGGCATAGTTAGGGAGAAGTTTTATTTTAACCAAGCACCTGGGTAATGTAATCCATTAAATCATACATGAAATAGAATGTTAAATTCTGAAAGTTTCAAAACTTAACCTTATTACCATAGTTATAATAGAGTTTTTATTGTGTGGAGCTCTGACTTTACAGATGATTTCACTGAATGCATTCCTTAAAAATAGTGTATACAAAATTTGTAACAGATTTTGTACTGTTTTTATTTATGTTGTAGAGCAATGTTTTGATATTAACATATGCTTGTATACTAAGGCAGAAGTACTATTGAAATGTGAGCAGAAAGAACTTTTTTAGTAACTCAATAGAAAATATCACTTTGAAAGTAGTATGTGAATTCTCATTTACTTAACTGGCTTTTCCTATTTATTTATTTATTCATTTTTTAAATAGGTATTTGATTACCATGTTCCAATACTAGTTTTAGGTTCGGAGGACAAGGTAAAATGGAAAAAAATCCTGCTCTTATGCATTTTATATTCTGGACTTTTTCCTTTTTTTTTGCTAGTGTATTTCGTTATTTTTCTTGGTAAATTTATGGTAGGTTTTTTTTTTTTGTTAGTAGGTATGTGAAATAAATTAGAGGAGTAAAACTATTTAATAAGTTACTTATATAAAAAGTTAATTTTGAACTACTGTGATATAGGAAGAGAAGGGGGCAGTGAGTGAAAAAAAATATTGATTACTTCCATATTGCAGAGAATTTTGTCCCTTTAGGAATGCTAGAACCTATTACATTGAAAAGTGTATCTTCCCTATAGGAAATTAAGAAAAAGTATAACTTCCATAGAGGAATTAGAAACTGGAACCTAGAGAGTTAAATTGTTTGTTTATGGTTGTACAAGTGAAGAGAAAGCAGGAGCCTCAGCTGGGACAAGAAACCAAGCGTGGTTCATTCCAACATAAATACTCTTAATCCAGATGAAACCTGTCATCTTGGTTTATAGGTTACTCACTGTCTTGAGTGAGATGTTTCTGGTGTTTGTATGCTGTTAATATGTGCTATTTTAAGAGGAATTTGAAGTCTTTTTGCCACATTGTATACATTATCACACAGAAGGAGTTCTCTGACATCATACCCATTATAACCTATTGGAATCCACACAGAAGTAATAAGACAGATTCCTTTGTCTGCATCTCAGTGGCGATTCTAGGAAATCTGTGATTTATATTGAGGTTTCAAATGAGCACTTAAATATTTGAAGCTAGTTTAAGAAAAAAAAAACATTTGTTTCTTGTTTAATTATTATAGAAAATAGACCTCTATAAATTGTTTTTTAATCAAGAAATTTAATTTTGAGTCTTTAGAAGCATGAAATCAGTTTTTGTAGTTACCATTTACTTGTACCTATTTTTCCTTAATTTTCATGTACACGGAAAATTTTTATCATTGAAAGAATTATATTTTGTTAATCTAAAAAATGTTACATATATAATAAGATCTTACAATAAGCATTTTTGAGTAGTGACCATTTGCTATGCCTTGGGTTTAAGAGGATGTATTTGCCATTCTCTTTAGTAAGGAGCTAATTATTTAGTGATACATTCACTTTGTTTAAACGTTGTCTGAGACACAGAAGGAGGTATCTGGTCATTTGCTATGTTTTATTAGATATTTTCAATAAAGTACTTACTACTATTTAAGCAATTGTAAAACTATTATAAAATATATATATATACATGTATATATATAGATAGATAGATAGGTACAGGTGGATCTATCTATCTATATATATGAATTCCAAGTTTGCTATTAGGCTATATCTAGTCTGAAAATTTTATGAGTATTGGTCTTGTCCCAGAATGGTAATTTTTTGCCAAACTACTTTCATATTTTATACAGTAAGATCTAAATTTAAAGAGTAATTTAAGTTTATATGAGGCCAAATTTTGGAAAATATGTAAAACAGAAAGTTGAAGAAAGAAGATGCAAAAACATTTAATACTCTTCCTGCACTAAAGGTTAGCCAGAGTAAACAGCTATATAGTTAAAATAGCATAATTTGGTAAGCAAAGGACTTATTAAGCCATTTAACATCAAAATTTTTCAATGAAATCCTTTTTTTAAGAAAAAGATTTTATTTATTTATTTATTTGTCAAAGAGAGACACAGAGAGAGAGCACAAGAAGCGGCACGCAGAGGGAGAAGGAGCCTCCCTGCTGAGCAGGGAGCCCAATGCAGGATTCTATCCCAGGACTCTGGGATCATGACCTGAGCCAAAGGCAGATGCTTAACCGACTGAGCCACTCAGGCGTACCTTTTCAATGAAATCTTTTTTCCCCAATTTTTTTTTTTTTTGAGTTTTATAATTCAGATATTCAGTGTCATGCAGCTGAAAATTCAGTTGCATCCATTAAGTGAGGGTAGCCTTGACAATTATATCTATATCATTCCCCAATTTCATTCATTCCCCAATTTCAATGAAATCTTTAAAATATTTTAAGGGGTAAAAACATAAATAAAAATAAAATAAAAAAATAAAATATTTTAAAGGGTTTCTCTTTCTCTATGAGGTTAATGGGGGAGAGAGCTGTGAGTATTAAAATTTGCCACTAAACTATTTCATTTTTGCTTTGAAGATAAAGCAACTAGTGTTAAGGGAAAGAAACCAGTTTATATTACAAGTTTAAGAATGGTGAGTGAATGTTATACTGAAAAAAATTAGATTTGTGTTGGAAAATTTAAAATTTCCTTTCTTCTGGGGAACTTTTGCTCTGATACTTTGGTAAGTTTTCAATGCTGTGTGTGCTAAGATTGGACGGTGTAGCTCTCTTTGGCGTTAATGGGAATCACTTGGCTAAATCAGCTCATGCCGTGCTGAAAATGTACCCCCTAATGTTTGAGCAGTTTTGGCTATCATAGATGCTAAAATAAAGTTTTTATTGTCCACAGTATAAATATATTGTTAGATAGTTGTAAGCACATTTATTTGATATAGGGTTATGTGAGTTTAAATCTAATACATTACCTCTTAATATTGAAAATAGTGGAGTTTGATGAACTAAACTATACATTTTACTTCAAACAAGACAGGGATGCTGTGCTTTATTTTGACTTCATTTTACTCCTTTCTGTGATTCTGAAAAGAAGTCACTGCAGAACAAAATGAGAGCACCCAATGGATTCATTAATGTAATACCATATGTTAGGAATATTCTTAGAGTTTCCCTCTTTGTCTCCATTGTCCTTATTTTTAAACTAAGTATATCCAGGTCTTCAATAACATTCTATCTAGCCTAAGCTACACATTGAGTTTTACTCATCTTTTTTCTTCATTTTGCTGGTTGAGGCAAAGAACATAAATATATCTTGTGAGATGACTCCTAGCTTATTTTCTTTTTCTATTTTAATACAAGTACATGTTTTCTCATTCAAGTGCTTTTTCACTGCATCTTTTTTTTTTTTAATTTTATTTATTTATTTGACAGAGAGAGATAGATCATAAGTACGCAGAGAGGCAGGCAGAGAAGAAGGGGGAAGCAGGCTCCCTGCTGAGCAGGAGCCCGCTGCGGGGGCTCGATCCCGGGACCCTGAGATCATGACCTGAGCTGAAGGCAGAGGCTTAATCCACTGTGCCACCCAGGCGCCCCGACTGCATCTTTTTAAAAGCTGGATTTAGAGAAGTTCAAACTTACTATAAAGCTAATTTGTTAGATATTGGCTACAATTATATATTGATTTTGGATAGTGTTTTTTAGTTGTAGAATCTTGTGACTATAAAAGCCAATCAAGGGGCACCTGGGTAGCTCAGTGGGTTAATAAGCCTCTGCCTTCAGCTCAAGTCATGATCTCAGCTCGAGCCTTGCATTGGGCTGTCTGCTCAGCAGGGAGACTGCTTCTTCCTCTCTGCCTGCCTCTCTGCCAGCTTGTGATCTCTCTCTCTCTCTCTGTGTCAAATAAATAAGTAAAATCTTAAAAAAAAAAAGTAAATAAACTTTAAAAAAACGCCAACTAAAAACAATTTTTTGATCATTTAAGAATGATGATATTGCACTTCTTGTTTAATACTTTCTGGTTAGCAGGGTCCAAGTAAGAAACATCCTAAGTTTTGCTGTGATTGTGTTTTCAACCTCTCTTTATATTAAGAGGGTCTTTCTTGGTTTGGTTTCTTACACTCTAGAAATCTCCGGGTCCTCTTTCTGCTTTATTGTGTACTGTTCTCCATAGTCCCTCAAGCTGAAAATTGATCTCCAGCCAATAGGGTGCAGTGATTTGACCTGCTCCCTGATCAGTCCCGTTCTGATGGTATGAATGAAATTCATAGTGGGGGTTTGATTACTATCTCTGTTAGGACTGATCTGGTTGAAAGGGCTGTCAAGCTGCCTGAAATTGGGATGCTTTGGATGTTTGCCATAAAGACTTCTTTGCTCACCAAAAGAGCTAAATTGAGCAGAGATGAAGGACTGGTGTGTATTGATTACTTTTTCCCCCTTGCTTCTGAACAGCTACATACAGGACAGGATTCAAATTTAAAAACCCCTTAGCATTTAAGTAAAATAACTCCTCTTGCATGTCTTCCTGTTGTAGTTTCAAATAACTTTATAAAATAAAACAAGGTACATGCTTGAAAAAAAAAATATCTGTTGAGCTGGCTAATGGAAACTCAAATCTTTAACCATATGATCATTGCTCGTACCTAGTCTTGAAAGCTGATAGTAGTGTCAGAGTTTCCTTCCTATAGGGATCAAACCATCCTTTGTTTGAAATGAAAAGTCGGTCCTTTGATGTTTCACTGAGCTTTTACTTGTTCTTTTCTTTCTTTTTTTCTTGCTTCTATTCCAATTTGTTTTAAAAGAAGACATTTGATTTTTTTCCTGATTTCTATAAAAGAGGATAGATGTTCAATGAAAAGCCAACAATACAGAAAATTCTAGAAAAGAATAAAGTCATTTGACATTTCTACAAAAATGAATTTTGTTAAATTTAGGTCACTATTCTTCCGATATCTCTCTGTGCACGGATACTGAATTGATGGCGTTCTGTAAACTGCTTTTCTTTTCTCAGCAGTAAGTCATGACCATTTTCTAAGACAAATATGTATGTGTCTGGCTCTTCTTTTATGACTGTACAAGATTCAGGTATTTAACTGATTTTCTAATGGTGGGCAAACAGAGTTGTTTATAGTTTTCTAATGTCATAAACAAAAGTAGAGGAACAATTATGATTTACTCATTGTTTTATGTCACGAGATAGTGATTTAAGCTGTCTGTGTACACAGGGATATCTTATCAAGGTCTAGATGCACCTACGAAATATGTAGGGAAGTTGGACCTCCTTTAGGGCCTGGAATCAACAAGAAATAAATTGGGGTCACTTTTGGTCACTTTTCATTGTTTTAGCCTTTCTGGCACCTGCTGGCAGTCTTTCATCAGTGTTATATAGTGGAAAATGACTGTTCCACTATTACATGTTCTCACAATTTGAGGTTGATTAAAGTTTTCTCTTCTATTTCCAAATTCCAAAGAGAGAAACAGTATGTGGTTGGCATGGGTCAAGTGGCTCCTGCTTTTCTAATCAGCTAGGTTTGAGGAGGGGAGAAGGACCATAGCTTGAGCACTTAGCAGGAACAGTGCAGGTGGTATGTGTGTGGGCTTTCTAAAGAGAGAGAATGATGATGGGGAGAGTACTTCTGCATATATTTTTGTGCTTGTCTGATTACAATTCTGGGATAAATACCTATATGTAAAATTTCAAGATAGAAGGTTCATATTGTAAATTTTAACATGTCCTACTGATACAATTATTGGAAAAGTTGTCCAGTAGACACTCTTTCTGATAGCACCTGTAATGTTTACACCAATAGTACTTGGTGGTCGGTTTTTCAGCTTTGAACCTATATCATACCCAGAAAAAATTATGTTTCCATAAAATTTATTTAAAAGAGAAGAATGTTTTATATATACTTCCCAGGGTGGTTTTTTTTGTTTTGTTTTGTTTTGTTTTTCTATTTAAGTTTCCTTTAATTCCTTTTTTTAAAAAGTGAGTTCTAGGCCCAGAGTGGGGTTTGAACTCATGATACCAAGATCAAAAGTTTCATCCTCTACAGACTTAGCCAGTCAGGTTCCCCTATTTAAATTTTCATAGACAAATTTTTCTATGGTCACTTTGGCTCAATTTGTAGGAGTTTTTTCTCAATATTTGGATTATTAATGCTTTGTCTGTCATTGATTATGAATTACTTTACCATGTCTTGTTTATGATGGTACCACTATACAGACATTAAAATTTTTTATTGAGGGGCGCCTGGTGGCTCAGTGGGTTAAAGCCTCTGCCTTCGGCTCAGGTCATGATCCCAGGGTCCTGGGATCGAGCCCTGCATTGGGCTCTCTGCTCAGCGGGGAGCCTGCTTCCTCCTCTCTCTCTGCCTGCCTCTCTGCCTACTTGTGATCTCTGCCTGTCAAATAAATAAATAAAATCTTAAAAAAAAAAAAGAACTTAAGCCTTAAAAAAAAAAACAAATTTTTTATTGAACTCATTATTAAACATTATTAAATTTTAGGTTTGAGGAATATACATTCTAAATAAGGCTAAGACTAACTTTAACTATAACTATTTAACATCACTAGCTATAAACTGCAAGTAAATATACAAAAATGCATATAATTTCTCACAGAGTTTAGTCGTTTTTCTAACTTGAAAGGATATAATTTCAAATCAGTCTTTTCTTTCCTGACTTGGAGAACAGGAACATGAACTTTAAGTGTCTTTCATGGCATTGTTATAAAAAGGTGGGCACATTCACTGTTCTATGGAATTGGGCCAAGTCTCTTAGAAAATGTGGTTTCGTTTCATCTGCTGTGAAAGAAGGCAGTTGGAACTGTAATTTCTACAATTGCATATTGAGCATCTATTATTTATTAGGAAATTACATGTGCTCTTTATTTATTCATCATTTCAACCATATGAGGTAGGTATTGTCTGTTTTTATGTATGGAGAATCTGAAGTTCAGCGAAATGGACTGAAGTTTCTTACCATCATGCTGCTGTTAGTATAGGCTAGAACTGAAATGTGAATTTAGTTCTGTCAAAATTTAAAATCTATCACTTCCCTCATTATATTATATATTTATATTAAAGTCGTACAGACCCTGTGCTCTGTAAACATGGTTTCTAATTGGGAAAAGACATATATAATGGGTATTTGCCATCCAGGCCAATGATTCTTAACTAGAATGGTACCACCCCTGGGGCATTTGAAAACATGCAAGAACATTTTCATTTGTCACATTGACCGAGTGTTGCCACTGGCATTTAGTGATTGGAACACAGGAGCGTTAAACATTTTGCACTGCCTACTTCAGGCTCCTAGAACTAATAGTTTTCTCCCACATTTTCCACGGGTGCCCCCAATGAGAAACACTGTTTTTCCTTGTGATACACATGAGGGTAGAGGGACATTTCTTCTCACTGTGTTATACTGCTGTCTAGAAAAATATACAATGCCTTTAAGCTTTAGTCTCTCATTTCATCTACTGAAACCTTCCTAGAATCATAGCAACAAAAGAGCAGACATTTCATCGGGACAGTAGCTTTCACCACCATTTACCATCTAACCCACAGTTTCAATACTAGGCACATGTTCGCTAAGAGACTATCCAAAGTCTTCATGGTGTTATAGATTGAACGTCATAATCTGCTCCTGTGATCTGTTTTTTTCTGTCAGAATATTTCATTGATTACTTTCTTCCTCACACTTACATTCTGTGAACAGTGAACTACCAAAAGAACCCTGTTTTACGCTCTTTTCTGCTACTCTCTTGGGGCTCATTCCTTTCTCCCATTTTTTTTTTTTTTAAACCTCTTGTAGATCTAACCTACTTTTATTATTTGGTTCAGGTGCATTCTCCTCCTGGAAGCCTTCCCTGAAGCCAGAGGTGTAGGGGTAAGCGTTCTTCTGCGATTCCAGAATACCCTGTTCATTTTGCTTTTTAAGACATTTACTAGTGTATCCTATTTCAGTTTTCTGTTCTTGTTTCCCCTCTAGTCTGTAAGCTTCCTAAAGATAAGGGACTATGTTTATTTCAGTAGATAAAATATATATATATTTTATCTACTGAAATATATATATATATATATTTTCCCTGTAACTGGAGTTTAGCGAATGTTTGAACTATTGTTGATGAATATTCACCAAGGTAAAAACCTTGAGAGTGATTTTGGAGCAAGCTGTCCTTGCACCAGTTCTAAGTATCCAGACATTGGAGTATGTCTTGGCATTCTTTTCATTGGAATGAAACTTGCAAAATCTTAGTATATGTATTTTTCAGAGAAGAGATAAATCTATCATGAATTGCTAAATCTATGGTCAGATTTGGAGTGGACACATTTTTTGGCTTAATAAGGCTAAATTTTTGTTGAAATTTACTCTCTGCAAAGGCTTCATTAAAAAAAAAAAAAAAACCATTTGCTTTGAATAAGCAATTTAATCAAAGTAGAAGATAATCACGTATACGTTGCCAGTAAAGTAGGAATACAAATTAACACCCATGAATAGTTGTGAACACTTGGATATTTATTAGTGACTTCTGTTTCTATTTTGAACTATCATCATAATTGACTTAACAAGAAACAGCACCAAGTATTATATGCAAGTGAAGAGTCACTAAATTCTATACCTGAAACTAATATTATACTGGATGTTAACTAACTGGGATTTAATTTAAAACTTGGAAAGGAAAAAAAAAAAAAAGAGAAAGCAAACAAACTATGTATGGATTAAGCCTCAAACAGAAAAGCTTTAGTGAGTCTGTGCCTCTATTAAGAACGCAAATAGTTAAAATTCAAAAATACAAGAAATCATGGACAAATGGAATTTTTGGATAATTAAGTATTCTGATTTAAAGGAGCTTCAAATTTATGAAGTGTGAACTAGTTACCTCAATTTTTCATTTGTATTACAAATATTTCTAAAATGCTTTAGCACATTAATCTTTAAATAGATCATTATAGAAATGATATATCCTCCTTGATAGGAGATCTTACAGTGCCTCAGGATCATTTTTTGAAATATGGAGTTTCTAATTATAATTGTGGGTTATGAATGGAATTATGTGACATATCTCCTGAGTCCAGGACCTACTCTGGGTAACAGTGTTTTAAGAACAATAATTTAAAATGTGTTTTCTTGTGATTTATCTCTTTCTCTTAAAAACTGTGTACAATAAAAATAGAGTTTAAATTAGTTGGGGTTTGTCGATAATTAAGGTTTTAATGTGTCTGTGAAATATAGGCTCCTTTGCTGATCAATGTTAATGACCAAAATGAACTACGGAACATTAGTTCAAATAAGTAAATGGTTAGAGGTTGAGAGAAAAAGTGGAAATAACACTTAAATTAGTGAAATGCTCTTTGCTGTTATGATATGTATCTGAGCTTGCTTTTAGCTTATAAATAAACATATATATTCATAAATGGTAGTAAGGAAAATTGAATTATTCCATAATTCTATTAAAATAGTCTACTTCTATGTAATTAATTTTAATTGAAAAATGCATAAACTAAACCTCAATGAAAATAAAGCTGTCACCTCACATTTTGTGGATTTTTTCTTGGAAAAAACTCACTATTATATGTTAGATCAAGGTTAAGGAATTTATTGTCTTTGATGGCTTTGACAATTAGGTTGCTGGCATGGTGAGAGTCCGTATTCCATTAACGAGTGAACTTCTCACCTGTGTGATAAATGGTATACTTTACAAAGAAGTAAAGTGATGAGATTTATTTCCTCTGTTGTGGGGAAATGAGGCAAATGCACCTGGCTATCTTGACTTAAAAAGCTGTCTCCTTACCAGTAAACCACAGATAATAGTGGCTTGTTTGAATCCAAGTCCTAAGCACATGAACATACTTACTGAAACTTCTTTAACTTTGGACTTTTTTGTAAAGGAAAAAGAATATATTGGGAAATTTTAACTTTGGTGTAAACACACTAATATTGCTAAGAGAACTCTATCTTTGTGATAAATTATCTCTGTTTTGTAGGGCTTTACCACATAGCACTGTAATGACTCAGGGGACATGGTTCGAACTTGAACTTTTCAATTCTTTTAATTATGAACTAATGGGATTCTACTTTATTTAGTGTTCTGTTGTTCAGGTTATAGGAAAAACATCATAAAATATACAATATAATATCCTGGGAATGTACTGCTTTAGAAGCTGCCTCAATTTTATTTGAGACTGTCACTTATATGTTGTTTATTCTGGATATGTTCTTATTTAAACTTTCAATTTTATTGAACTTACTGGTCTTAGTATTGCCGAAACAATATAAAATTTCATTTGCAAAAAATACACAAGATATATTTTGCATTGTTTGAAGATAACTTAAATGTATTTTTTCATCTGAGGGTTAGAACAGATTTTCTGGAACATTGGGAAGGAGGGAGGGAAGGTCTACCCTTAGAACTTTCTGTAAATTGCTTGCCGCTCTCTGGTGTAATCAGTAAAGATACTCTGAGAAAAATATTCCGTGTTGAAGGATATTAATTATGTGTAGCAAAGTTTAAAAGGGTACATTTTGGCATAAAGTGAAAGTAAAAGGAAGCATTTTAAAGCTAAATACTTAACACTTTCAAAGGAAAAAAATGGTGGTCACTGTCACTAAATGTCCTCTTCCTCAAACAGATCTAGAAAATGTATCTTAGAAGCAGGGTTTCTCTAGCCATATTTTGGGATTCTGGGAAACCTTCTGCAGATGTCTCTATGGGTTTGACCATGTTAATCTTCTATTTTGGTTAAGAAGAATAAACATGACTACAATTTTATCCTCTACATATTTTTAAAAAACTCCTTGACAAGGCCATAAAATATGTCTTTTTGAATTCAGTTGAGTTAGATTTGTGAGACAGATTTTGTAGGATTTTTCTGTTCATCAAATTGGATTTAGAAAGAGATTTGTCACCCTAATAGGTTAAATGGGGACAAAATCTCGTCTTGAGTTGTATTCTATCATGATATTGAATAAAATTTCCTAAATTTATATGGAAGGCAAAATATTTGCTTCCTCATTAAACAAAAAAGAATGACTATAATCCACATGAATTTAATAAGGCTTCCTTTTGAAAACACATTTGCAAGTTTTTTATGAAAAATATATCATTCTTTTTACTTAGAAAAGGTTGGTTAAAGTAGAACTAGTTTATTAAAAATCAATAAAATGTTGAATTAATAATCAGTTACCTATTTTTTGTTTGAAGAAAAGACATTTCAACAGCTTCATGGAGAAATTGTATCCGGGTTATGAGGATGGGCTTGTCTCATATAGCTGGGGGATATCTAAAAAGCAGTGCTTAATGCATTGATACCCTTTTATTCTGTTTTATTCTTGAAATTATTCAGCCTTTAAAGAAATATCCTTACTATTTAAGATTATCCTTGTAATAAGAAATAACAGCATGAATCTTAAAAAATGGTTCTACTTCATCTTTGCTCGTTCATCTCCTGGTGCAAATTATAAATGCATGAGTGCAATGTATGGGTTTTCAGGTCAAATTCTCTTTCAGGACTGATGTTCCTGTTATACAGTTTACCCATCTATTAACATCCTGAAATGTCAAAAGCTTCATTTTTTAAGAGTGGGATGTCAGTTTCTTTTTTACTTAGAGCAATTTACCCAGCAAAAAAGTAAGAGATTTGACAGTTGCAGCCATTGGGGCAAAGATTAGCTGATAGGAGTGAATGTTCAAATATGAATCAGAGTTCCTACAGTTTACATATTCCTAGGACAATGCATGAGGCAAAATTGTGCATGAAGCACAAATCAAAAAGATCCACTCGTGTATATAACTACATCTGATTCCCAGATTTCAGGAATTGAAAACTATTTCTTCATTCCTATAAACTCTATTTCAAACTCTCAAGTGATTTTTGTACTGCAACTGGTGTATTACTGTGATTGCATGAAAGTAAAGAAGTTTTCGATTAACTATTGCTAACATCTAAATATCTAACATAAACTGTGATTAAATGTTTTTCACTGATAATTAGAATTTTATTTATTGTAAGATTATTAATAAGGAAACCAAGGATATTATATATGTGTGTGTGTGTGTGTGTGTGTGTGTGTATGTATATGGAAAACATGTTGGATAGAGAACAAAGATCATATAGATTAATAAAAATAGAGTATATAAGAGGTAGAACTTAATTGTAATATATAAAATGCATAATATTGACAACACTGAACTTAATTTTTAAATACTGCAAATGAATGTGTTAATTAACTGTGAAAATCATTCCACAATGTATACATCACATTGTATACCTTAAAAATAAAAATAATGTAAATAGTATTTAGATCAGTGTGAGACTCCACAAGCTACAGCTTTCTTATGGGCAGTCAAATCCAAAAAATAAGCTCCCCCTCAAATCTTTCTGAAAATTCTTTTGTGAGCAAATGCTTTGAGATGGCTGTTTTCCTTTTCCATTTCAAACATGAGTTGGATCTGAGGAATGATTCGTTTGTTATCCGTACTCCATATGGATTGAAAATACTTTCCAACATGCCCATGTTGTGGGATCCAGGGGAGTCTGCAGCCCTGCAAGCTCTGTGAAGCTGAGCTTCTGTTCCTTTCTTTTATTTTCATTCTCCAGATAGGACTGTGCTGCTTTAGAAGGTCTGTCTGTTTGCAGTTTTCCCCTCTAAAAGCAGTGTAAGGAGTATGGAGGGTAGCCGGTTATTTTGGTGGCTTGTTTTCCTCAGTGAAAGAAAGAGGAAGGGAGAGAGGGAGAGAGAGAGAGAGAGAGAGAGAGAGAGAGAGAGAGAGAGAGAGAGAGTGAGTGTGCGTGTTAGGGTGTAAATCGGACTCATTATGCCTTTCAGTTTATTCGTTTGTTGGTCCCCTGTCAACCTGCCAGCCCTCTCTGTGGGATAACTGCCCTTTGTATAATAATCTGCCAACATTCATGGTGGTTGCATTCACTGTACCCATTCTACTGTGGAACTCCATTACGACTGGGGTTTGAATGCAAAGCTTCATGATATCTGGGTATACACAGTGTGCTGAGCCACAAAGACATCCTTTGTATTTCTTAGTCTTCTTATAATCCCTTAAAAAAAAAAAGCAAAAAAACAAAACAAAACAAAAAACCAACCAGCTTTGAAGACGGGATTTTCTGGAAACGGGGAGGCAGATCCTTGCAGTTACCACTCTGTTCCATACTTACATAATGTGGAGTGTTTGAGGAGGAGGGAAGTTTCTAGTTTTAAAACCTGATTCATTTCTTAGGCTAAAGTGGGCTACATTTGAGGCTAATTTTCTACCTGTGGAGGTGTGGGTGAATTGGCCTTTGTTTTCTTGCTGTTATCTTACCTGGCGGGTGGCCACATTGATTATTCTTGGCTTGTGCTTTAGAAGTGCCTCTCTGATCCTTGTAAGCTCCTGCTTTGTCCATAGCAGTCCTGTAGAATTCCTAACCCGGAACGGTCTTCTCAAAGAAGATGCGCCTTTGACCTTTTTATGCTTACCTCCTTTGAGTCTCTGGTTTATTCCCTCTCTCTCCTCTCTCCTCTCTCTCTTTCTCTCTCTCGTCTGTGGGTGTCTGAGGTGCTTTTGAGAACAAAAACAAAGAAAAAAAAAAAAGAAAGAATCTTCAGCTGATAAGTGACAATCACAAATCAAACAGGAGTTTGTTTTCTTTCCCTCCACACCCTCACCCCTTAGTTTAGAGACAGAATTAAAACCCTGAGTTATGGGGGGCGCCTGGGTGGCTCAGTGCATTAAAGCCTCTGCCTTTGGCTCAGGTCATGATCCCAGGGTCCTAGGGTTGAGCCCCACATCGGTCTCTCTGCTCAACAGGGAGCCTGCCTCCCCCCCCCCCCCCCCCGCCCACCTCTGCCTGCCTCTCTGCCTGCTTGTGATCTCTGTCAAATAAGTAAATAAAATCTTAAAAACCAAAAACCAAAAAACAAAAAAAAAAACCCTGAGTTATGAAGAACAGCGATCAGGACAATACAGCAAACTAAGGAAATGCGGTGCCTCTACCTTTTGTCTTTCCCAGCCCATCCCAGGGAATTCACAGAGGCTTTGAGAAGGTCTTGGTACCCTCTTCCTCTTTTCCTCTTTTCTGTTTAGTTTTGTTGAAATTTTGACTTAGATAGAAATGATAACATTCATTCTTTTTGTGAAAAATCAATATAAACCGATATTTAAATTATCACATTTAAGTATTGAGCACTTGCTTGGTTCTTTGCTTCACATGTGCTTTCTCATTTAACTGATGGACTTAATGTGTGACCACGAGAGTCAGTGCTTCCTTGGCGATTCTTTGGCTTTCTGAGACACGTAAGTTTATATTATTGTACCTTGGTCGTTGATGCAGAGCATTGGCCTGTGTAAACTCCTATACATACCCTTATATAAACACATACACACACACACACACACACACACACACACACACACTCGTGTGCGCGATAACGATGTCTGTTGATATTCTCATAAATGTAGTTGGATCCAAGGCAGATAGATCCTAGGTCTTTTAGCTACTATAATTAAAAGAAAAAAAATACTTGTTCTACCACGATCTAATATTTAATTTTTTTTGTAAGCTCTATGCCCAACATGGGGCTTGAACTCAACACCCCCCAGATCAACAGTCATATGCCCCACTGACTGAGCCAGCCAGCTATCCCCTAATATTGAGTTTTAATACATCTTTTGAGTAATTCAAGGACTTCCATAAAAATGCAGAATGAAAGAAACTTGTCTTTCTGTTCCTTATGTTTGTAGGTGGTTCTTAAAATTTAGTGTGCCTACGATTCACTGTGTGTGTATATGCGTGCGAGACAGAAAAGAGATTGATTGGATTTATCAGGTATGCTTGTGGTACAAAGATATGTACGTGAATAAGCATTTTGATTTTCATAAAGAAGCTCAGAAACCATAGTGAGAATCATAGAGGAAGGTCATCAAGTGTGGCCTCTAATGCTGTCAATGTATCATTCTCTATATGGCTCTGCTCATCAACTGAGCTGATTTAATTATGTATTTCTGAAATTTGATCACCAGAAGAACACTTTAACACATTCAATTTTTGTCTGCATTCTAAAAAATTATGCAGATAGCACTGTATATTTTCCCTCAGTCAAAACACATTGAGTAACTATTAAGTCGAAGTCAGTGTGTAAATTATAAATGAACATTTTGTATGAATGTGCATTATTGTTGTCTTAGAATAGGTAAACCCAGAGAATGTAAGTATTATAAAAGTGTAGTTTATGTTAGATCTTATCAAGTAACACTTTCTACATGCCAGCAAACTTGACTCATGATCACTCCATGTTTCACACATACGCAATAATTCCTAATCCATGACATTGCTCTCATTAATGAGTACTGGTGGAGACTGTAAAATTCTCTTCATAGGCACATCAATATAGTATTTAAATGCTTTCCCATGAGACTGACTCTAACAGTGACTGATCCAAAATCACTCTTTCCTAGTTTTTGCTCAGGATACTTTACTTCTCGGCACTTCTTATTGAACAATTACAAGAGTAGTCCTAACTCATAGGTATTTATTTTGAGACTTGATGAAAACACATGCACACAAGCCCTTAGCACAATCCCTCATATGTACTAAACCTTCCATAAATGTTTAATTAGGTGATCTGGAGTGTCAAAGAAATGTGGACAGTCTATGGATGTGTTGATTGTGGGTATCAGCACAGTTTTATTTAGATGTTTGTTAGACTCAGCAACACATTTAGGTTAGTTTCTTTTATATGAAAGGAGATCTGAGGGATATTTAAGTAAACACCCAGGCCTCCATCTTGCGTTTCAACAACCGAGGAACATGTATACAGAATAATGAGTGGGCTAGCAATGGACTTGGTTTATTTGATCCGGACATAGAATACACAGCTTCTAGCCCCCCTTTGCTTTTGATAAATTAGTTATGGGACCCTAACTCCCAGAGGTTGAGTTCATTATTACTAACTTGCACCCATTTGATAATCATTTATACCATGGAAGATGTTTTGTATGTATTTTAAATATTAGTGGGAATATGAAATTCTTTTTACATTACATTTTTAAAATATTTTTTTTCTTTTGGATATGTTTTAGTAACAACATGTAGCTACACAGATATTTAAATAGTCTTGTAACGAAACGTGTCTTTCCCTTTGTATGTTAGTATACATTGGCAGAGATGGTTCTATAGTTTGGAATTGGTTCTGCATGATGATGGAGCCCAGGAGGGACAATCTCAGATTTCTTGGTCCTTGGATTTGTGAAGCTCAGAGTTTTTTGGAGCCAGATTCTGCCAGCTGGCTTCTTCTCAGAGGAAGTACTCTGGCAGTAACTCTTAGAGGAGATAGAGGAAGACAGTTTGGTCAAAATAACTGAAAAGTGACATTATTGGAATCCCTGTTTAGGATACTTTTTTTTTTCAACTGGCCCTGGCTGCCGCGGAACGAGGAGTGTGAGATTGGGCGTGGTATCTAACTCCGCCTGTCCTGGACTTCAAAACCTGCTCCATCTGAGGACACAGTGCTTTATTTTGACACCTGTGATGTGGTGATTAGGCTTGTATTTTGAACAGGACATGCATCAGAGCCATCATCACTCAGATTCAGACTAAACTGGACATTCTGCTCTAGGGAATAATTCTGTTCTACTCACATCTGACTGCTTGCTTGCTGTTCACCAGAGGGTAGCCTGATGAGCTCAATTAATCCTCATTTGGAAGTCCAGTCCGAAACCTCACCTTCTCAGTGACTCCTTTTTCACCTTCCTCTTTCCTACCACATTTTCCATGCTTCTCTTTGTTACAGCAATTAGTGATTTCTAATTGCTTTGTCTCACTTTTAGAGGGCAGAGAGAATGGGATGGGCATTGTCATTCTGTCTCTTTCTGTACAACTTTATTCTTTTTTCAAATCCCCAGTATAATGTCAAGGTATATCCTGTATACATTAGTATACTTTCTGTATACTAAATACATTCTGTATTATCTGCTTAATATATAGCCCTACTATGATATTTTAACTATATGTCTTTATTTTGATACTTTATAGGTATCCATTTTTGGCAATCATAAATAATAAAGTAAGAAGCATCTTTCATATCAAGCTTTCCCTGTAGTCTCCTAGGGCATAAATATTGGGCATAAATAGAAGTTAAATAAATATTGGGTTAATCCGTATTATAATGGATTGATGCCCTTTGCCAAATTATTTCCCACATAGATTGTACCAATTGCATTCCCTACTGTAGAATTAAATGTGCCTACTGCAACATTGCCACACTGCTGCTGCTGCTGCTGCAGGGTTTGTGTGTGTGTGTGTGTGTGTGTGTGTGTGTGTGTTTTGTTTTTAAGATTTTATATACTTATTTGACCAAGAGATAGCAAGAGAGGAAACACAAGCAGCATGAGTGGGAGAGGAAGAAGCAGCCTTCCCACGGAGCAAGGAGCCCAATGTTGGACTTAATCCCAGGACCCTGGGATTGTGAACTGAGTTGAAGGCAGACTCCAAATGACTGAGCCACCCAGGGACCCCAAGTGAAGGGTTTTTATTATGCTTGAAGGGCTACAATGCATTTCACTTCTTCAAGTCCCAGAGTATTATTTCTTATTTGTTATAGGAACTTTATAGTTTTGACTTAACGTTAAAATTTGGGCCAAACTTGAGGAGCCTGTCAGTTGATCAAATGTATTAGTTCATGATTCTTTTACTTACTGTGTAGTTTTACTTGCATTGTCAGGATAACCAAGGATAAACTATTGAATTATATAAATATTTACTGGTGATAATGAAAACTTAGGCTCTCTCTCCAGAGAAATGCCATATAGACATATAATATCCTTTCTCATTTGTTTATTTCTGGGTGATCCATGAGGAGAATATGTTGCTTTGCACATCCATTCCTCACACACCCGGCATAGCTCAGGGTGGGAAAAAGTGGTCACTGTCTTCTTTGGCTGCCATTTTCTCTTTCTTTTTTATCTTCTTCTTTTTAAATTTATTTTTACTTTTTCACAAGCAGTGCTCTTTGAGATTCTTGTTGCTGGGCTTTCCCACCTTTTCCCTCTCTTAGTGCTGACAAGACTGATCTCCTTGTTATTTTTTCACTCAGGGAACGTTCAAGGGTCAGTCTCACCAAATCCTTAGCCTTACTTCCAGTGACTTCCAACAGCTGTGGTTTTAACACCTCTCAGTTTTAAGGCTTAACCATTTCTTACTACTTTACCCCTCTGCCATGAATATCCTGTATCTTATCATCACCAGATACTTCAGCTTTCAAAACCAAACACTTCAGACGTACCTTTCTGCTTATGGTCTTCTATGCTTCCAGCTTTCTCAGAAACCCTCATAGTATACTTTTAATGCACCAATTTTCTTTCTTATCCATGTTAGATCTCAGGTCATAATTTTCATTATAATCTTAAAAATAAGCTCAAAAGCTTTGTTCCTTCTCCTCCATCACACCAGCCCAACAAGATGTCTTACCATGTCAAACGTGATGTGTTGGAAGCACCCTGGCCAGCTCAGGTTCTAGCCCTTGCTCTTGTCCTGACTAGTAATACAACCTTGTCAAGTTGCTTCATAAATCTAGGTGATATAAATTGTAATATATGGACTAGATCATCATTTTCTAAAATATAATAGATGCTAGACCCAGTTGTTACATAAAAAAAGAATCCCACAGTCAAATGAGTTTGGCAAACACAGCATATTATTTTCTCTTAGCTTTTACAGTGCATAATAACATCTTAAAGTCTGAGAAGTCCTACAGGGAGAAAAAACAACTTACCTTTGTTTATTCTAGCATTTCTCAACCTGTTCGACTCTGGAGCATCATACACTTAATTCATATCTGTGGAACTTTGGGTTCAGTCAAACACACTTTGGAAAATTCCAGGCCAAATTATCTTTGGCATTATTTATTTTTGATCTTTAATTTCATGATTTTGTATGTAATTCACTTTATGTGCTTGTTCATTCACTGAGAATATCTGGGATAGATACATTTCAGTATCTCCATAATTCAATGAGATGGATTTATGCTACATATCACCCACAAATAAAATAGTGCCTTGACAGTGGTCCTTCTTTAAGAACTATTCTTTTGAGATCAGCAGTATTTTATATGCTATACAGGGAGAGAGAAAACAATTCCTATGATTTATTAACTACAGCATGGCAAGTAATCCCTTATTCCATAGTCATCACTCAGGGAAAATGAAGGTTTCTTTAAGACCTTCCTTCAAAGTCACTTAAATGAAAAAGTGGATACATTTTTTTTTTTTTTTTTTGGAAATGCATGTATATGTAAGTATTGCCAATAGTTGCTTTGCATAATTTAGTGATTCTGATAGGTTGCTTGAGTGAGTACAAGTTAAACAGATGCACGCAAGTACAGGATTGTAAAGTTCAAAGGAAATGCAAACTTGATTAACAAAAGTCACTGTCAGAGACTAATTGTAATTCTGCAGCATATGAATCCTTGAATAATGTCCCCTAAAAGGTCAGCCAAAAGTCCCACTTCTGTCTACTGTTCCCTTGAAGAGAGTTTTCAAATTTAGGTCTTTCCTGGCATCATAAAAGTCAGAGCTATAAAGCATTTTTTTAAAGTTTCTTTTACAAGTTAAAGCAACATGAAATTGGTGAGAATAATAGTTGAGCCTTTTCTGGTCATTAAGGAATAAAGAGATCTAGCTTTTAATTAAGTTAACCAAGTGTACTACATTTGAATCAGAGCTCTATAAATTTTATACATCCTTTCTTTTATTTGCTTCCTTAATGGTCTTAAATTTATTTTTTGAGAAAATATTTATAAATTTGACCTTTTTTCATATATTAAGTTAGCATATTAAAGATTCATGCCAATGTTATTAGTTATGCATTTTAAAATAATTATGTTAGTTTTATTATAAATATGGGATATAATTTCCCAAGAGCATAGCAGAAATAATGAATTAGTACTTAGACATTTTTCTAGCTCTAATGATTAAATGATTGCTTCAATAGTGTAATTTTTCAACTCTACATAATTAATGACTCTGAATAAGCAATTAAATTATGTTTAATTTTGATAACTGTTATGATTAAATAATTACATATTTTGTTATTTCTAAAAATTAATTGTTTTATTGACTGTGATGTTGATTGAGTTATCATTTAATTTATTGATTTTTGTTTTATAGGAAACATTTTCTAAGTCAAACAAAAAACCCATGTTGATAGCATGGCAAAAATCTCTCTCTGTTTATTACATGAGCAGGGATAAAAACTATGGTCTGAAGACAAGGGCAATTGTGTATATTAATAGATTCAAGAACTCTACCTAGAGGATTGTCATTATTGATGCTTTCTGACAGGAAGTTTTCTGTGACATATTATACTTTTCTGTCTCTTTTGTCCTCCTATAAATAGTTCATCATGTTTTAATGATTTGAAGAACAACATCAAATGTAATTTCTCCTTATTTGCTGAGGACACTGACTTGTTAGCAAAATATTACATTTCAGAGATAAATTCCAAAATTGTTCTCTTCAAGGCTATAAAATTTGCATGGGTTGAAGAAGAGGTTTATGGCGTCTGATTTCTTCAAATCAAGAGATCATCTGAGGAATTACTAAACTGGGATGAAGTGGGTTAGCAGCTGCTCGTGTAGAGAAGACTGGGCGCGGGGGTGGGGGGTGGGATTCATTTGGCAAACCTGATGGAGGGTTTACTGCATGTGAGGCTCAGGTGCTCCTGTACCAGCCAGGAACTTACAGTAGCAGCTGACATAGATATTTACAAATGAGTGAAGTTCAATTGTATAGATGCTCTGTCAGAAATGGCAGGTTTGCATAAGGAAACAACCAAAGTCATTTTAACCCTGGGCATCACTTTGCAAGTTTGAGGTTTCGGTTACCTTACCACAGTTAGACATTGTGGTGGTGTCATTAATGAAAATTAATCTTATCCAGAATAAAGCAGTTATGCTTAGTATTGAACAGAAAGAAATTTAAGAAAAACAGCCATTCTTAGAAGTCCTAATTAGGAAAAATTATGATGGCAACTAAGTTCCAGACCATGTTATATTAAGGAATATTGAAAGACTGTTTAACCTAAGGAAGAGAAGAAATACTTGGGGGCATTGCAACTTTGTATATGTGTCCATAGATGCCACGATCCATGCTCTTACTATTTTGTGTCCTCCTATAATTGTCCAGGATGTTTGTGAGAGTTAATGCAACATTCAGAGCACCTAAAATTACATATGTGAGTGTACTAGAATCTCTAAGCCTTCCCAGTGATCTGTGAAACTTCTCTAGTTGATATTGAGGAAAACTATTTATAAATTCTTCATATGCCTTTCATTACATCTAAGTGAAAACTTCCAGTTTTGTAAGAAAAAAAAAAACAACAGAGGTATAGTTCTTTTTTTTTTTTTTTTCCTGCCACCAAATAGGAAGGTATATTGTATTTGAACCCCTCTGGTGACTGTGTCATTTCCTATAGCTATAGGAAGAAGGTACATTAGCTCTTTCAGGCCAGCAGGTATCACTTAAGGCATTGTCAAAATAGTAGAGCCCATTGTGTTATTAATACACCATTCTCTTTTTCAATGTATAACTCAACACTCAGAATGGTGTTTTGCACCGAAAGTCCTGCAGTATGGTGCCTGACTTCACCAAAAATAAAGAAAGCCAATGCAAAGTATGCTTGTGCTTAAACCTCTTGATTCATACTTAAAGTCCTAGTGAAAGTAATAATGTCTTCATTCAACTAAAAGGACCTATCACAGGCGTTTGCTTTTTATTAAGTTAGATACGCAAAGATCTTGCATATTCTGTGAGAAGAAAATGTTGAAATGTTGTACTGTGCTCAAAACCAGAATCAAAAGAGAAGGAATTTACCAGTTTGATCAATGGAAACTTTTTTTTTTCCCCTAAATGAACCTTTATTTTGTTCATCTTGTGTATGATGAAATTGGATTTATTTTGCCATGGTGAAAAGTCAGATTCAGGGACTTGTTAAAAATACTGTTAGAAAATTTATCTCTTTATTCTGTGACTATCAAAACAGGTTAGATTCAGATCTTTAATTCTCATTTCTCAAAACAGACTTCGTCAGTGAATTATTCTACCCTAGTGGATTTTTTCTTATCCATCATTTTTTAATGATAGACAAGCTGACCTGTTAATGATTCCTCATCATCTAAAACCACCAGAGAAGGGCTACCTGGTAGCTCAGTTGGTTCAGCTCCTGACTCTTGAGTTCGGCTCAGGTCATGGTCTGAGAGACCTGAGATGGAGCCCTGTGTGGGCCTGTGGGGAGTCCCCTTGAGATTTTCTCCCTCTGCCCCGCCCCCCCCCTTTATCTGTCACTAAAATAAATAAATAAATCCTTAGCAAAAATACGTAAAACTACCAGAGAACACTTTTAGATAACTTTAGCACTTTTTCTAAACATGTAATACAAGCAAATACTTAAAAAAATAGAAAACATGGTTACCAAGAAGAAATCAAATCGAATCAAACCTGAAAACCCAGCGATAAGACACCTTTTATTCCCATATTCACATTTTAATGTTTTTAATCAAAATGATTGTAATATGGTTATTTTCCTATGTAGCTGATTCTTCATTTTGCATATGTTTATGTCACATAAATTGAAATTACCAGGAGGGTAATTTTTGAATGTGTTTGAAAATATTTGTTAAGGGGAGTCTGGGTGGCTCAGAAGGTTAGAGCCTCTGTCTTCAGCCCAGGTCATGATCCCAGGGTCCTGGGATGGATCCCCGCATCAGGCTCTCTGCTCAGAAGGGAGCCTGCTTCCCACCCCCCACCCGCCTCTCTGCCTACTTGTGATCTCTGTCAAATAAATAAATAAAATTAAAAAAAAAAAAAAGAAGCTATGTCTCCTTTAAAAAAAAGAAAAAAAAAGAAAATATTTGTTAATCTTTTTCTTTTTTATTTAAAAAAGTCACAGCTTGCTCTTTTAACATTCTGTAATTATTCTTCCCTGGGTACTTCAGTGAGACCATGTAATAAATATTCTTTATTATTACAAAGCAGAGCTGTGGGAAAAAAATAAAAAAACATGGCATATTCAAATGAGTATCCTGATAGTACTGCTAGAATAAATGTATATTCTTAAAATACATTAACAAAACTTACATTCTTTGGAACGTGGACACATAATTCTCAAATTAAACTTTTACAAGACAGAATTAAGGTTATTTAATGAGCGAAAATAAATTTCTATGATACAGAAAGCTTAAATGTGAGAAAAGGACTAGTCAAAGGTATAAAATATGTTAGATATAATAATGAATTTTAAAACCTTAGTAAATCACGACTGCCATTTTATTAGACTTTGTTTCATAAACTGGAAGACCTGACAATCTGATAAATCTGCCTTTTAATATTCAGTGGTTAATTTTTTAAATAAATTATTCCTTTGTCTCCTACTGCACCAGCTAGCTAAATTTGTCTTAAGAAATGTGGAAATCTGCAGTTGTGGCAAAGTAATACTACAAATGAAAGTAAAGATTTCTGGACATAAAAAGTTAAAAAAACCAAAAAGAAACCCCAAGCCCCTCAATTATTTTAACCAAGTTTTTATTTAGTATAATTTCAGAAAAGAATTTTGAAGGGAAGGTGAAGGGGTTGGGAGTATGTCTATTTAAGACATAAACATTTAAGTATCTTGAAGTATTTATCTTATTTCTATAAGGACTGGTTATGGTTGAATGATAAGTAAATATAATTTTTTTAAAGATTTTATTTATTTATTTGGCAGAGATCACAAGTAGGCAGAGATGCAGGCAGAGAGAGAGGAGGAGGCAGGTTCCCTGCTGAGCAGAGAGCCTGATGTGGGGCTCAATCCCAGGACCCTGGGACCATTACCTGAGCCAAAGGCAGAGGCTTTAACCCATTGAGCCACCCAGGCGCCCAGTAAATATAATTTTTATGATATTCCTAGTGACCATGTAAAATAGCAGTGCCATCTTTAAATATAACAGAACATTTGAATCTTATGAAGTAGTAAAACTTGATAATAAACTTTTATCTTGATATTTCAATATGTGGTCCATCAATATGTGGATTCCTTTCCTGCACAATTTTTAACACTCAAAAAGTATTTTCTGGGGCACCTGGGTGGCTCAGTCATTAAGCATCTGCCTTCAGCTCAGGTCATGATCCCAGGGTCTTGGGATCGAGTCCCACGTGGGACTCCCACATGGGGCTCCCTGCTCAGTGGAGAGCCTGCTTTTCCTTCTCGCACTCCTCCTGTTTGTGTTCCTTTACTCACTGTGTCTCTCTCTGTCAAATAAATAAAATCTTAAAAAAAAAAGTATTCTCTGAATAACAGAAAACAATAGCAATTTTAAAATGTTCTCATTTGGCTGAGAACTACTTATGATATATTTCTACTTTAAAGGTAGTTAAGTATTGGTTATTGTTTTTCTTTCAGTGATTATAGAAAATGTAATAGGGGCACCTGGGTGGCTCAGTGGGTTAAAGCCTCTGCCTTCGGCTCAGGTCATGATCCCAGGGTCCTGGGATGGATCCCCGCATCAGGCTCTCTGCTCAGCAGGAAGCCTGCTTCTCCGTGCCCCCCCCCCCCCCCCCCCGCCTCTCTGCCTACTTGTGATCTCACTCTCTCTCTCTGTCAAATAAGATAAATAAAATTAAAAAAAAGAAAAAAAGAAAATGTAACAGAATAACAATCTATGGTTATACCACAAATCTCCTCTTCCTAAAATGATACACCACAGTTCTCTATTTTTTCTCTGTATAAGGCTCACCATACTATAAAATATAATGTCCCTTTACAACTTTGATCAAGCCTATACTCCTAGCTGGATCGCACAAAGGGTGTAACTGCTTACTTCTTTTAACATCTGTTAAATGGCGTAGTATTAGTACTTGATTTATAGGTTGTAATGAAGATCAAAGGAAATGATGCTTACCAAATACTAGTACCTTTATATGGAGTAAGCACTCAAAAAATGTCAGATATTGTTATTTTCCATTAAACTGTGGGGTCAGTAGTGCTTTGGTTTTTGTGATATTTCTCTGTAGCTCATAAAATTGTACCTTATCTATAGTCAATATTTGTTAAATGAATCAGTAAATGAATGAACCAATATTTCGTAGATGGTATTTTCACACTACACCTTGATTCTATTTATCTGTGAGTTGGCCATTGAAAATGTTTACATTCACTACTTCTTAACATTTATTCTATAAATATTTTTTGAGTAATCACTCAGAACCAGGACAGTTTCTGGTGTTGTCAATAGGTTAGGATATATTTAGTTATTTTTTTTAAGATTTTATTTATTTGACAGAGATCACAAGCAGAGAGAGAGAGAGAGAGAGAGAGAGAGGAGGAAGCAGGCTCCCCGCCTAGCAGAGAGCCCGATGTGGGACTCGATCCCAGAACCCCGAGATCAGGACCCGAGCTGAAGGCAGAGGCTTAACCCACTGAGCCACCCAGGCAGCCCCTATATTTAGTTATTTTAAAAGTTTATTAGTTTGACAGATACATATTGAGTACTATAGATTAATGGGCCAGGTGTTGTACAGAATGTTTCACGAGGGGTTCAGGTTGGAAGCAGGGAAACAAGTTCAAGCACAATGCTGATATCAATTACGAGAAAATTATCTGAGGGGCTGACAACCATGGAGCATGAACCCATATGTGTTATGTTTTCAGTTAAGTTAATAGACTATCATGGTTCTTTTAGGATTTTGAATTCTATACTGAAGAGTAATTATGTAGTAGAGGGTATAATTTTTATAAAAAGGTATGCTTCTTCCAAAATATTCTGATGGAGGAATTTTTTTTTGCTTAGGCAAATCTGGATCTTTATAGTAACTGTCCTGTCAAAATTATAAAATTAAGAGCAATGATGCAGTGCTCTTTCTGTTATTCCTAATTACTACTTTTGTGCATTCGGGCACTTAATGATTTGAGTGATATGTATGAATTGAAAGTTTTCAGTGCTTGTTAGTTCCCAGACTTGTAGCTCAACGTGAAAGGAAAAGAACTGAGTCTCTCCATTATTTTGACCTCTAGTTCAAAAATCCCGAGAGGAATCTTTTAGGTTTAGTTGCTATTAGCTAAGGGAGATAAGCCCTAAGACTTGCCAGGAGGAGACGTTGCTGCTGTTCTGTGCAAAGTGGTCCAGATGGTCCAAGTTACTATTTAGTTGTGTGCTGTAATGAATAAGGAAGTAAATAAGCCTGTGTATATATATTTATACCTTATATGTGTACATATATACCTACGTGTATATGATGTCTTTATAGTTATATACACATACATATATAAATATATTATACTCTGCCATTTTACATCATTTCTATTTTTAATGCATTTTAAGTTTATGTTATGAATTGTTTCCATGGAAGACGTGGTAAAAAGCCTATTTAGCTATTTAGATATTTGTACGCATGGATAAAATATGTAAAGTGGCCAGTACTTTGTTCTCAATTTTTATTCCTTTTATCTTAATAGGTAGCCTTATTTTTCAAACTATTTTCATTTACATGTCTATATTATTTACCTATACATTTTCTAATGAATTGTGTATAATTTTCTCGATTGTCATAATTTGAGGACAAAAAAGGGAAGCAGCCTATTTTGTTTTCCCACACATCATCTTAATGTTTTTATTTAGGTTGTGAAATCAAATTTATGGAAAGATAATAGGCAAAGAAGGAATAGATAGGCAACAACATTATAACAATATAATTAGTGAGAGTTACAAAATTTAAGTTATAGGTAGAAATGTCAAACTGGGGGCGCCTGGATGGCTCAGTGTGTTAAGCCTCTGCCTTCAGCTCGGGTCCTGATCTCGGGGTTCTGGGATCGAGTCCCACATCGGGCTCTCTGCTCAGCAGGGAGACTGCTTCCCCCTCTCACTCTGCCTGCCTCTCTGCCTCCTTTTGATCTCTGTCTGTCAAATAAATAAATAAAATCTTTGGGGAAAAAAAAAGAAAGAAACGTCAAACTGTGGTGGTACTGATTTGAGATGTTGTAGTTGTATTGCAAGAAGTGAAAACTTGAGGAAAACATTGAAAAATATTTCTGATTAGATCAGCAAAGAAGTCTGAGTAAAATGCGTAGTTCCAACGTGCTAATCAGTGGCTGTGTTATATTGACGAACTAGCCAAAGCAGAGAGAGGAGCGAGTAGAAGATCTTAGGTGGTGGTGGTTTTGCTAAGTGACTGACAAGTGTTACCTCTTAATCCTCTTAAACACCCTGTCGTAGAGACAATGATACATTCCCTTCTCATAGAGGAACACCTTGAGGTATAGAGAAGTTAAGTGGCTTACCTTAGGTCTCACAACCAGTGACTGGAGGATCAGGGACTGAATCCTTGGCAGTCCAGCTGCATTGCTCATGCTCTTAATCACTCAACTGTGTTTCTTCTGTCAGTTTATTTCCAATACCTGGAAGTCTAAGTCTATTACATTATAATATAAAATGGACTTACGGGAACAAAATTATTTAAGGGAAAATTATATTCAGAGCAATACAAATAATTATAGGAATAGAGGAAGGGTTTATTTGAGAAGAAATTTTAAAGGTCGAGGTTGTTTATTTGGGAAATGGAACACAGTGGCATGTATTATGTACTTCCTATCGAGTCCTCTATTACCCAGAGATGAGAAGACACTTTTTTTTTTTTAATGCTGTAGTGACCCAAATAGAATACAGACTTTGAACTCTGACTCAATAAGCTATTGTAAGATACATAAAATTTTCAAAATTATTAATCAGGAATGTGAATGATCTGCCCATTACCTCTGGGTTCAGAGAGGCCAAGACAGTGGGTTTGGAAGAAATTAGCATGATTTATTAGTACTTCCAAGTCTTATTCATTTCAATTTATCAGCATGACCTTGCTAAGACTCTTTAAAAAGCTTCTAGTGTTCACCTTGAGTCTGTCCTACCTTGGTTGGAACAGTGGTATAGTTGTATGGCCTCTTTCCTCCTTTCAGCTTATACTTACTAGAGCAGGTCAGTCTCTGGTTTCAACTTTTCCTTCAGCCACAATCTGAATTGATCGGAATGTTTAAGGTCAGTGGATCAGAACAATTTGCCCTTGGCTCTTTAACTTACAAGTAGAAATATAAAGACTAGATTTATTTTATGAAAATAAGAGTATAGAGACCTCTTTTCTAATACCAATTCTGTAATTGCCTGGTGGATGATATTCGTTGAGATGGAACTAAGTTCTGACATTCTCATCTTAAACTTCGGTCACATGAAATCTTTTTACTGCTCAGAAATGCCGTAAGGGTCAAGTAAGGTAAAATAATTTCATCAGCTGTAAGCTGATGCCACAAATGTGAGCATTGTATTATTATTATAATTGATTGTTGTTAGTATTCTTCTGCTAATTTTACTTTAAACCTCTTCTAAAAACTCTTCCTCTGAGAAACATGTATTTTACTCTCAAAACTCTCATAGCCTATCTTTTAAAATAATTTTTCAATCCTTAAATTACATTAATGCATTATTCACAACTCAGATAGTGAGCTGGTTCCTGTTATATGTACTTGGTTTAAAAGCATTTTCTAAGTTCTCAGGTGAAGGTACATATCAAAATATGAAAACCTCCATTTTACTCACTTATCTAATACTGGTGATTTGAAAATTAAATTGGGTATTTTTAATCTGTGGAGAGTCTGTGACAACCTTTTGTGGCCCTATTTTGACAGAATCTACCTTGGCAGTCCCAGCAGACACTGATTCCACTTTTTCCTCAGGATACATATGCGTATGTAGTATGTAGTTGATGACCATTTCACTTCCCAGCACAGCCATGTCAGCCTTCCTGTGGGAGTTGTGTATCTAGCAGAGAAGAAAAGGCAGTTTTTCAGTAAATGTTGGTTAGATGTTTGAAGAATGAATTGTTTCAAGGATGGTCTTTTGGCTGCAGATATGTTTATGATAACATTCAGGTTCCGAAGTGTAACCTTGAATCCGATAGTTAACTTGGTTCCTTTTGTTAATTTAAGATTTAGCAGGAATAATAAAAATTGTATTAGTTAATTTGGTTTCTTTTATTAAGATTTAGTAGTAATGATTATGCAATAATTAATTATTTAGTCTATACAAATATATATGTGGATGCTATTTTTACAGGAAAACTCAAAACACTAGTTCCTTACATATGGAATGTGATATTTATGACCAGTGGATAGAGGAAATTATATAAATTTGGCCACAATTTTGTTGCTTTTATTCATGAGAAATTCCTTTTCTGTTTTGTAAAAATTTAAGAATACAAAAGCTTTGCCCCTACTCATAATTCTTACCTACTGGTATTCTCATTGGTGTCTAGTTAAGGTTATAGATTTCTGCATTTCAAAAAAGTGATATTAGAAGAACGTGCATCTAAGCCTTAAGAAATACATTACATAGAATTCTTTTCAGAACACTCAGGCTACTTCAAATGCACTGTCTTTTGGTACTTCATTAGTGAAATGGAACATTGTTTCTGTTAATGCAATAAAAATGATTCCACATATTAAGAGGAAGCATCCAAAAATTATTTTTCCTTAAAGAGGAAAAAAAATAGTTATGTAACTAATGACCATCGACAATAGCTTTTTTCATTTCCATAATACTGATCATGGTTTTTATTTCATTTTTGTAAGCATTTTGTAATACTCTAGTGAAGCAAACACAATTCATTCCATGGAATATTCGACAAGGTCATTATATTAAATAGCTTCTTCAGTTTTTGCTTCTTAATTTTCTTTGCTTGGTCTCATTTTAAATTAAAAACAAACATTAAAATTTTCCTTACAGTTTCTTTTCATAAACAAAACTTCCTGCAAATGCACCTTATTATCATAAGCAGGAAAAAGATAAGTGTAAAAAAATAACCAGTTAAAATATCATGTCTGTTAAATCTTGCTCTGAAAAGGTTGTTTTTTTCTGTTTGACATAACCAGTTGAGATATCTTGTATTTTTTCCTCAGTGAACACTTTCAGGTTATATCTCAACTTACTCCCTGCTATTTGACAACTTAGTGATACAATATACTGACAAAATACAGTGTTTTGGATTTTTTTTTTTGGTCAGTAAAATGTTGGTCATTTTATGTGCAAAGATGATTGAATTTGTTAATCAAGTGACATTAATTTTAAATGTTGTCATTATGAATTCAGTTCATTATCCATTGGCATTAGCAAATTTTAAAGCTTATTTTATCCTGTTGATCTGGGAAAAGTAGTGACCCATAGTCTTCTTTTACTAAATGATTACATTTTCTGATTTTATTATACAGATATATTAAATTAAACTGCTTATTAAAGATCACTATGTATTTTAGTTTGTATATGAGGTTCATTAAAATATGGAATAAGAAAACTTTTTTAAGGGCATAAATTTCTGTATAATTAGCATTGAATAATGCAGTAGAATTCTTTGTTATATTAAATGATAACATAAGATGGCATGTTGGTATTTTTCCATTATAATATTAATGTTTGTCTGTTAAGGAATACAGAAAAGAAGAGAATAAGAACTTTTTACTTATGAGTTCACCAAATTTTAAAAATATTTAATATATTTTATTTTACCATTTTTATATAGTTTTAAAACAACTATAATGTTTATATACCTACCTTGGCTTCCTACTTTCTTTAGTTTACATTGTATTGTAAGTATTTTTAAGGCCATTTTACACTTTTCATATTGGGGATGGTTTCCTTTAGGCGTCACAGGCCACATTTTTTGGTAGCTATTTGGCTTTAATAACTGATAAAATAACTTGATAAAAAATACATAAATATGACAGTTTTCAGATCCATGAAAATTATCTAAAACAACAAACACCTTGATCTGTCTGGGAAGGAAGGCAAAAATCAAGAACTCAAGGAGAAAATGTTCAATATGTACAAATTGGAGCATTTCTATGAAAAAACTCTGCTCTAACCTAAGTCAGAAGCAATCGCTTATGTATGACAGGTGAAGAAGACTACAGTATTGCCAGTGGTTGAAGTGCAGACCTTAGAACTGGGGTGTTTAAGTAAGGGCAATTCACTCAGCTTATACAGAGGTATGAGGATGAAAAGTTCTGACCAAACTTTCCCCCTTCCATCTTCTTTTAACCATCAAGCTTTAATCCCGATCATCCTATCAAAATTGTTCTTTTCAGTGTTCATGCTGTGAAATCAAGAGATCAGATCTTAGTCTTCTCATCTTTACTTGATCTTTTCAGTAGCCTTTGATCCAGGTCATCTCTCCTCCTCGAAACTCTTTTTTACAGTGTTCTTTTGGGCACTCCACTTTCCTCATTTTCATTTATTTTTCTGGTATCTCTCTTCATTTTCCTCAGTAGTTTCTCTCTATCATCCCCCATCTCAGAGATGCTCAGAACTCCATCTTTGCTACTTTTCCCTTTACTACCTATATTCTTTCCCTTGGTGATACCTTCTTACTTTGCATTAAATATCATCCAAATGTTCATTATTCCCAAACTTTTATCCCTAGCCCACACATTTACAACAACTCCAGGCTCATGTATGTAGCTACTTTCTCAAACATCTCCACTAGGTTTTGTCATAGAAACCTCCAACTTACTATGTCCAAAACCAATCTTCTACTGCCCCCCTCACACACCTAACATGTTTTCCAAAGCTTTTATAGCCTTGAAAATGGCAACTCCTTTCAGTTGCAAATGTAGAAAACATTAACTTCTTTCTCACACCTCCTGTCCAGTTTGAAAATAAATCCTGTTGGGTGTACCTTGCGTACTCTGAAAATTTCAACACTTATCACTTCTTATCATCACCTTCCAACAGAAATTCTTCCTCACTCACCTGGATTATTATCCTGTCTTTCTGACGGGTCCATCTCTCCCCATAATCTGTTCCCAACATTACAATCAGAGTCACCATTTTGGAATATGTCATAAATTTTACTCTGCCCAGGATTTTCCAGTGGCTTTCTATCCCTTGTAATTAAAGATAGTATGAATGATAGTCTACAAAGTTGTACCAAAGTAAGGATTTAGCCTCTTGTTAGCTGTCTGATACCTTCTATCATTTCCCTCCTCTCTCTTCTATAGCCTGCTAGCCTCCTGGCTGGTATTTAAAATCCTTTTCACCTCTTGCCTGATGGTCTTTGCATTTGTTCCCCTTTATCTGGAACATTCTTGCTAGAGATAGCCACATAGCTTGCTACCTCAGTTCCTTCAGGTTTTTACTGAAGTGTCACCTTCTCAGTGAAGCATTCTTTCTTTACACTATCTAAAAACTTTAAATCCTTACACAGTTGCTATCCCTACACACTGAAACATACTATATATTTTATTTAGCATGTTTTGTTGTTTCAGTCCCGCGAAGTTAGGAATATTTGTTTTCTTCAATTACTTTATTCCCAGCACCTGGAAAAAGATGCCAAACACAAAGGAGAAGCTTAATACATTTGTTTAATTAATTAAATATTTATTTAATGAATGAATTTAAAATCAGTACATATTCAGTTCTTAGTATTCACTGTTATCCTGTTATTATTTTCATCACTATACGTAGTGTTATATATAGTACAGATTAGTCCTCATCTATGGTATTGTTTTTCTATCTTGATTGCTCTTCTGTGGGAGAAATATCTTAAAAAATGATCTACTTGTGCCCTCCTGTCAGTGGAGAGAGGCATAAGAGGGAAGGTATTTCTTTCAGTCTTTTGACAAAATGTCTGAGAGGTAGGATGCAGTGGAGATGCCTGAGAGGGATGCCAGAAGTAGATAATCTACGCCCAAGGTGGATTTGGGAGCTAGATAGTTTCAGATTGTGATTTTAAAGATACAAATATCTCTACCGTAACTTTGAGCATTGTTCGTAATATTTAATCCAATATAAATGCTACTTATTAGAGGTAGGCATCTTAAAAGTGATCAAAATTATTAGCAAAGATGATATATGTGAAATTCCTAAAGAAACTGAGATTATTTATCTTGAAGAAAGAAGGGAAATGGCAAACTCTAAGTATATGATAGAGGGCTTGGACCAAATAGTTTTTATACCTACCAAAAACAGAACAAAAGAAATTAAGAAATGGCCCTTGACCCAAATTGTAAAAATGTCCTACAAGTGAAGAGTTACTAAATCTGAGGATGTGATATTAACAAAATTATCTCCGGATGCCTAGGTAGCTCAGTGATTTACATGTCTGCTTTCGGCTTGGGTCATGATCCTGGGGTCCTGAGATAAAGTCCCCAGCCATGTTCCCAGCCCAGCAGAGTCTGCTTTTCCTTCTACCCTTCCCCCCTGCTCACGATCTCACTCTTTCTCTCTCTCTCTCTCAATCAAACAAAGTCTTAAAATTATTAAATTATCTTCACACGGTAGTTTTTAAAAAAAGAAAACTTTGTTGTGAAGGCTCTATAAACTAAACTCTAAGAGGGATTTGGGTATTAGATGTGGAAAAAATAGCTACTGGATGTAACATATTCCAATAGACTTTTTTCTCTTAGAGTTCCAAATAGCGAAGGCTAAAACCCTTCAGACATTTAATGAACATTTTTTTGATACATAATTAAATACTAGAGATGCAACTTTTTTGAGTATGTGGTTACTTTCAAAGCTCTTCCCCTAGAGGATGACAAGATCTTAAAGTAGTAACAATCATCGCTGCTAAAATTTATGTTTAGTGAGCACCCTCCGTGTTATGTAGTTTTCCGAACAATACTGTGAAGTAAACACTTTTTATACTTATGTTACCAGTTAAGACACTGAGGCTAAGAGACACCACAACGCACCAAAGGCCATGCATCTAAGTACCTAAGGCTCTAATAAGGAGACGCTGGATGTGACCCTCTTCTGTTATTTGCAGGAGGCAGTAGGATGCTGGGAGCTATGCATGGTGCGGAGAGCACAGCCGCTCCGGTTGAATCCTCACCAGCCCTGTGATTTCTTAAATTTCTTCATTTTTTACATTTATGGAGTGGAGAAGATTCTATGACCTACATCATTTGTGACGTCATTCGTGGAGGAAGCAGCGCCTAGCATATAACAACTGTTCAGTACATGTAAGGGGTTGGAGAAGAATACAGATTCTGAGAGGAGAGAGGGAAGCTTTGTTCTGACTGACGGCATGAATTTAAAGAGCTTTATTGAAATATTTGCTTTTGGTTTGAGGCTTGAAATGTAAACAGCATTAAAATAGTTGAAGAACGTAGAGAGCAAAATGAAGTGGTTAAGAGTATGGGCTTTGGGGTTAAACAGGCTTGATTTCCATGGTAGGCCCTGCCAATTATGAATACATTTCTAGGCTTTTGTGTTGCTACATCTTAAAATCAGGGTAGTAATGGTAGCTACTCTCACAATGTTGTGCAGATGAGATGACTCTCTGTATGTAAAAGGGCTTACAGCCGGGCCTAGCACACAGTAAAACCAGCTGTTTTTATTGTGAATGTACCTTTACTTTAGGACAGATACTCTGGGAGCGGTGACCAGTATGGATTGGCAGAAAGAGAAGCATGGGTATATAGGAAACCATGATAGATTTCTGTAAATTGAAAATTAGCAAAAAAAAAAAAAAAAATGTGTGTGTGTGTGTGTGTGTGTGTGTGTGTATGTATAAATGTAATTAAGAATACCACGGAGTGGTTTCTTTTTTGTTAGAGATAGCATAGTTATGAAACCTACATAATCAGTCATAAAATTGAAGGAAGATATCCAGAAACAGTTTAAGGAATCACGAACTTAACTGTGTATGAGCTGAAGTAGAAACCCTCTCTGAGGAATGTTGTATTTTCTTTTATGATATAAGTGGCTATTTGAAAAGATAGATAGTTATGTCAGTATATGAGATAAATCTATGTACAAAAACGATTATTTCCTAGATACTTCTGTTATAAGATATCTCAGTGTCTACCATTACTGTCTATTCCCCAAAGCTTTGGATAGCCATTTACTGATGAAGACCTCATCCTTGTATCCTTGTATATTTTAATTCAGAGCATAATATTTGACACCAATACCTTGTGAAGAGCCCTTAAATTCCCCCAGAATTTAAATTCTGTATTATTGATAGAACTGTCTAGCTTGAGGAATTTGATAGATCTCATTTAGAATTTTATTTTGAGTGCCTGTATTACTAGGATAGTAGCTTTTCTGTGTAAGAGTTTGTTGGTGTGAGTAGCATTTGTCCTACCTAACATTAGTTTTAGAGGAGATTACTGTGATAATAATCATCATATAAGTCTAGTGGTCGCTTAGAGATGTCCTGGCTTCCTACTCCTGTGAGAAGAATTTTCTGTTTCAATTGTGGAAACAAGGACTGTGTTTTTGAAATTTTATTTTTGTTTAAAGATTTTATTTTTATTTATTTGACAGAAGAGAGAGAGAGCATAAGCAGGGGGAGGAGCAGGCAGAAGGAGAGGGAGATGCAGGCTCCCTGCTGAGCAGGGAGCCAGATGCCACCAATGCAGGGGCTAGATCCCAGGACCCTGGGATCATGACCTGAGCTGAAGGCATATGTTAACTGACTGAGCCACCCAGGCACCCCTTGAAGTTGTATTGTTAAAAACTATTGTAATTATGCTTCTTAAGGCTATAGGAGAAAGTTATTAGCATTAACATAACTACCAAAGTTAATTAATTTATTATCATAAACTTGGTAAGAAACAAAAACAAGTATATAATTTCATCGAAAATGCCATGAATTTTTACATCGAAATTTTAAATATCTAGGGGCGCCTGTGTGGCTCAGTGGGTTGAGCCGCTGCCTTCGGCTCAGGTCATGATCCCAGGTCCTGGGTTCAAGCCCCGCATGGGGCTTTCTGCTCAGCAGGGAGCCTGCTTCCTCCTCTCTCTCTGCCTGCCTCTGCCTGCTTATGATTTCTCTCTGTCAAATAAATAAATAAAATCTTTAAAAAACAAAACAAAAAAAAAGTTTAAATTTTAAATATCTAAATTTTACATCTAAGTTGTATATTTACTCCAAAAAAATGTAAGGATTAAACTTCCTTGAAACAATTTTATGATGGGTGTAGTACAAAATACCATCAGAAGTGGTTACATACTCTTTTTGATTTATTACTAAAAAAATGCACTGATACCTGCACTTCCTTTTGTCAGGATTCCTGAGACAAGGACCTCAATTTTTTAAAAAAATCAATCGAGTCGGGGCACCTGGGTGGCTCAGTGGGTTAAGCCACTGCCTTCAGCTCAGGTCATGATCTCGGGGTCCTGGGATCGAGTCCTGCATCGGGCTCTCTGCTCAGCAGGGAGCCTGCTTCCCTGCCTACTTGTGATCTATCTCTGTCAAATAAATAAATAAAATCTTTAAAAAAAAATCAACTGAATCAAAGCTAATAATATTTAGCTATTTAGGATTTTTTTAATATTTGAAAAAATTTTGCTGTTTGCCAAGTATTTTTCTGGCAGTGATACTCACTTATCTCTTAAAATGGCTAGAATTGTGAACCTATCAGTTATGATGCCCAATACGTGTGTCATTTATTCTGTCCTTTGTGAACATTGTAGGTATATTTTTTCTTACGACTCTGCCATTTTTTAGCTCTCTTGTGTTGAGAATGTTTTACATTTTTGTGCAGCAGATTCATCACCTGTGGAATGGTATTCATGTCATATAATTATAAATAAATATTTTTAAAGTACATGCATGTAAAATGTCAATTGTAACTTTATGGCCTTTATACGTTAAAAAAAATTGTGCCTATGATGTGCTAAATACAGTTCTAGGTTTTCACATGGATGACTTCTTTTCATCTTAATAACACTTTCAAATAGCTCATAGTCTCGATTTTATACATGAGCAAATTGACGCACAAACACTGCAGGTTCAAGCTGCAGTGTCAGAGGTAGAGTGTGTAGTCAGCATAGCCAGGCTTTATGGGTTAGTTATTGTTATTACATATACACTTTATATATTATGTGGATAATTGGTGATAAAATTAATTTGGCTACTGGTCAAACCGCTCCATAATGGTATTTCCTGTCTCCCAAGGGATTCTCCTGTGGTGGCTCATACATGAATGTGAAATAATGAATATACAAGGCAAGATTAATGTTGTTTGTTTTGCATAAAATCCTGTTGTGCATCTCTACAGCTATCAGTTCTTTTTTAAAATAGTGTATACCTCATGTTTTTTGACTATTTATTTATACAACTCCGTTTCCACAGGGTATTAAGTTTCATAGGAAGCAGGATTCTCCTGTTGTAGATTTTTATAACACACAGAATACTGCAGTGTCTAGAGCAGAGGAGATTTCAAATCAATGTTGTGGGGTGAATGAATGAACGCATGAAGCCAGTAACGCAGATGGAGAATTGGAGAAGGATGTTCTAAATGTGGGTGACCTTGTATACAAACGGGTTAGATTTACAGGTGAGGACAGGGCATTGGAGAGATCACCAAAATTCAGTAATAACCGTAAAGTTAGTGTAATGTGACTTGCAGTGGTCTTTTCTCTTCAACAGTAACCATATCTTAATGCCATCATCAAGATTTGAATAGCAGTATTGTTCATGGTATTATAACAGATGAAATAAAGAATAATCCTGCATGCATGTTTTTAAAACTGTTACAGTAATTATGAAAAATCTTACTTTTAGCTTTAGGTTGAATTTCTAGAGGGAACATTAAGCACTAGGAAATCTCTAAATAGTCCTCCCCCAAACCCCAGTGCTTATTTGGTAAGGGAAGAAAGCTGAGATGGGGATTATTGGCTAATATCATTATGTTCAAGCCATAAAACAGCGGTTATGACATTATGACTGTCATGCAGATGGTACTGCCAGGCATCTTCTGAAGCGAAGTTGGCTGTTCTGAACAGAAACGAAAATGAAACGAAACAAACAAAAACCCAGATTTCTAATACTGAATTTACTTGACTACTGGACTTTGGAGATCACCATACCAAAAGAAATCTTTTTTTTTTTAAGATTTTATTTATTTATTTGACAGAGATCACAAGTAGGCAGAGAGGCAGGCAGCGAGAGGGGAAGTGAAGCAGGCTCCCCGTTGAGCAGAGAGCCCGATGCGGGGCTCGATCCCGGGATACTGGGATCATGACCTGAGCCGAAGGCAGAGGCTTTAACCCACTGAGCCACCCAGGCACCCTGAGAAATCTTTAATGCCATCTACCACTCACAAATATAACTGACTTTTTTTTAACTCTAAAATCTAATCTGCTTTAGCCTCTGCAGAGCTGCCGAAGGAACTAATACTTTGGGAAATGGACAGGCATAGAGGAGACTCCACAAACACAAGCTGTTTGATGGTTCAAGATCATTTGAGCTAAAATACGTCAGAAAGAATCATATCCACATATTGGAGACAAGGAAAGTGTACCCTCCTCGGTGTCGTCTGTGCTTTACATTCTCACATGGTCCAGCAGTACTTTGCAGGGATGCCTTTTACGTCAGGAACTCTCAGCTTTTGGATCAACAGGAATTTTGAGAAGATGCTTTATAGCAATTAATCTAAAGCTGCTTCTGCTTCAAAACTAAAAGTAGTTCCGAGCACTCAAGTTATGCAGCATGGTATTTTCCTGCCTAAAATGGGTCGAACTGTGGAATGCCAGTTGGTGTCCTTTGAAGTGGCAAATACTAACCAAAAAACTATTTTTCCTTATCTCTCGCTCTCAAGTAACAGAGGAAAAAAATGAGTATTTCTATTTGTATAGTAGAATTCTATATAATGCAACATTTTCACTAGACAATGAAGGTAGATTGATGAGAATAATGATGAAAGGAGGAAAGATAATATTTATAGAGCGTATTAGAAAAGCAATTGTCTTGAGGCACCTGGGTGGCTCAGCCCGTCTGCTTTCACCTCAGGTCATGATCCCAGCATCTTGGGATTGAGTCCTACGTTGTCCTTGTTGGGCTCCCTGCTTCTCTCCCCCGCCTCCCCGCACCCCCCCCCAGCCCAGCTTGTGCTCATTCTCTCTCTCTCTTTGCTCTTCTCTCGCTCTTCCTCTCCTCAAATAAATAAATAAAATCTTCAAAAAGAAAAGCAGTTAATCTTTTAGAAATTGATGATAATCTGAGTTTCTTTCTTTTGAAAATTTCTTTAAATTCCAGTATAGTTAGCATACAGTGTTATTTTAGTTTCAGGTATACAATAGAGGGATCCAACACTTCCATACAACACCCAGTGCTTATCAGGACAAGTGCACTCCTTATTCCCCATCACCTGTTTCATCCATCCATTTCACGCTCCCCTCTGGTAATCAACAATTTGTTCTTAATAGTTAAGAGACTGTATCTTGGTTACTCCTCTTTGTCTCCCTCTTTCCATGTGTCTCCTCCTCCTACCCCGCCATGTCTTCTCTCCCCCTCTCCCTCTCTCCTTTGTTCTTAATCCTTTTGTGAAGCTCATTCATGTTCTCAACCAATTAGGCTACTTATTAGATAACTGATTTGAAATAGGGCTCACAGTTTACAATTTGATGACAGTGATTTTGTGATATGCTAGCTACCCTGGAAATAGAGTAGTAGTTTTAGGAGGAGAAATAAGACATTTTATGCTTTACAAAGAAAGAACAGGGTTTAGTTGTGTGTTTTTATTTTTTTTTTAAACAACACTTTCCCTTCCAATATGTATAGAGTCAAAGTTTCTAGATTTGTATGAAGTCACAATTTTATGGAACATTTAACTGGCAATAATTAGGCTAGTTTTTACCATCAGCCACATAAACACCAATGTGTATTGACATATTGTGAAGGCTCAAGCTTTGTGCAGCCTGGACATGTTGCTGTCTGAGCTGAGTTTTTAAAAGTGCATCTGTATCATTTTTCCCAGTGGAAATAACAGGATGTTGCCTTGTAATTTTTTTTTTACTACCCTATAATAAATATAGCCATAAAAATAGCATCTAAACAATAAAGCAGATTGGACTCAATCCATTTGCCTTCATCACTTAGTATGGCTCAGGCTTTTAAGTAGTTGTGTATCCTTAAATTGGCTTAATTGGATCAAGTGGCATTTGACTTTCTTGCTGCAGTGAAGTAGAGAAAGATTTTATTTTATTTGCTATTTAATATTTAGGTAATATTTTCAGTATATTTGCCTTTGTACTCCATTGTGCTATTAACACAGTTTGTCCAGATTGTGATCTCAATTGTGCTTTTGATTACATTAGTTGACCTCTTAAGCGTATTGCTGTTGTGTTGTTATTGTTGCTATTATTTATTCTTATCCCTAATGTTGATAATTAAATATTTTCAAACCAAGAGTGCTGTACATTATTAAGAATTTGTACAATTGGCTGTGAGTGTTCTGGGAGCAGGAATAATGTTTAATTCAATTTGGTGGCTGTTAGCTAGCCCAGTTCCAGGTTTACTGTGGCTTTCTTTGCTGGATTGATTATTGAACGAAAATAGCTATAAATAGTTTTTTTTTTTTTAACTTGGGATCTTAATACATATAAATGTATTTTAAATTTTCATACATTTTATCAAATAAATGTTAAAGTTGAAGTACGAATTTAAAAGCTATTGCTGGGGCTCCTGGGTGGCTCAGTCTTTACGCATCTGTGTTCAGCTCAGGTCATGATCCCAGGGTTGTGGGATCAAACTCCCTGTCTGGCTCCCTGCTCAGCTGGGTTCGGAAGCCTGGTTCTCCTTCTCCCACTCCCCCTGCTTGTGTTCCCTCTTTCACCGTGTCTCTCTCTGTTAAATAAATAAAATCTTAAAAAAAAAAAAAAAAGCTGTTGCCTAGTAGTAAGGATTTTACCAAACATCAGAAGAAAAAAATCTATTTGGGGACCTGAAAAATTATTTCAGCAAGTTTTTAAACCTCTTTGTCTTTAAAGCCTGACTGGGGCCGGATCCCATGATCCTGAGATCATAACTTGAGCCAAAAACAAAAATTGGATGCTCAACTGACTGAGCCACCCAGGCGCCCCAGTATTTATTATTTTTAAAAGGCCAATGAAGAAATATCCTCCTCCACCCCCCCAAAGAAACAATTAATTAAAAAAATTCTAGTGGACACTGTTTGGAAGAAGTGATATGGATTTTCCCCCTCATGGGTATGTGCTCTCTAAATAACTTAAAATTTATATTTTTATTCTCATGTTTTTATACATATAATATATACAAATAAAATAAATACTTAAAACTAATGTCCTCAAAAGGGGTGGGTAAAATACATGCAGACAGACATATATCCTTTATTCTTAACCAAGGCTGTTAACTTTTTTTTTTTTAAGGCTAACTTTAATTGTCTATATAATACCCATAAATTCGACCTTACTGATTTATGATATTTTGAATTGTACATGGTAAAACTTCATTTATAGCGAGTCTTGCTTCGGTGGGGGGTTCTTTGGGTACAGAAACATTTCTGAAAATTGAGGGAAATATCCACCCAGTTAAAAGTGGCCAAAACTCCAGATTGTTTGATAGTTTGAATAAAAACTCTTTCTATAGTTCCTTCGATTTAGTTTTCAGTTTTCCTCAGAGCTTTCGGTAATCGTGGTGGGTGTTTGTCTGAATGGTGCCTCTGCTTCTCATTTCTTATTGTTAGAATGCTGGAGTACGTAAAGAACAAGTCTTGAATGAAGAAGGTCTCTCTGTCAAGTTCATTGGATTTTAGTGTAGTGTGAGATTTTTTTTTTCTTTTAAATATATTTTCTGATTTAGGACTGTATGTTAAATTGCTCTGATTTCCAGATGGTGGAGTCTCAGGTAAAGTACTTATTTCTATGTAATGTAAAGCATACCATTTTAAAGATGTCAGTATTGAAGATTTTCTGCTTGAAATCTTATACAAAGTGGGGAAATAAAGTTTCATGTAATGAACTACAGGCAATGTAAGAATGGGACAGAAAAAAGGAGAAAGCAGAGTAGCGATATAGTAGAAATCTGATATTTGATATGTAAGCTGATCACTTCTAGTTCTCCACCTAAATTTTTTTTTCACTTGCTCAGAAGTCTTTCTTTACTTCCTTCTTTCTGCTTTTTGATCCCACACCCTGCACCCTGCACAGTTGAAAGGTCCAGAGGACTTTGGCAGAGGCAATTTGTCAGAAGCTTTTTAAACTTGGTTAGGGACGCCTGGGTGGCTCAGTTGGTTAAGCCGCTGCCTTCGGCTCAGGTCATGATCCCAGCATCCTGGGATCGAGTCCCACATCAGGCTCCTTGTTCTGTGGGGAGCCTGCTTCTCCCTCTGCCTCTGCCTGCCACTCTGTCTGCCTGTGCTCGCTCTCTCTCTCTCTGACAAATAAATAAATAAAATCTTAAAAAAAAAAAATCTTTAAACTTTGGTTAGAATGCATTTATTGATTTTTTTTTTTTTTAAATGACCAGAGGAATGAGGATTTTTGGAAGAAGCTTATCTGAGATTCAGCATCTGGCTGGGCAATCCAAACTCTTCTAAACCTTTGAGAATACTTCATTAGACACCCACTTCTCATCTTTAGTAAAACTTAGGATTCCAGCATACTGGATTTTCCATGAAATTAATATCAGCTGACAGGTTGGTCTCATAGACATGGGAGATAAAAATCATTTTTCTAGAACTGACAGAAACTGCATAAACATAAATATCCAAACATGATTCTTTAGAAAATACTTGGTAGTATGCATTGGCACAATAACTCATTCTTAGGCTATTTTCACTGTGTATAATAGTTTGAGATTACACAGTTGACTAAAATGGCCGTAAAGTTAAAGTATGTTTTTGTGAACTAAAAATCTGATAATTAAGGGAGGATAATGTTTAAAGAAAAAGATCTTTTCATATATCAGAACTTCTGTTTCTAAGCATTTTTTTTTTAAAGATTTCATTTATTTATTTGACAGAGAGAGATCACAAGTAGACGGAGAGGAAGGCAGAGAGAGAGAGAGAGAGGGAAGCAGGCTTCTTGCTGAGCAGAGAGCCCGATGCAGGACTCGATCCCAGGACCCTGAGATCATGACCTGAGCCGAAGGCAGCGGCTTAACCCACTGAGCCACCCAGGCGCCCCTGTTTCTAAGCATTTTTAAAGTTCCTTGTTTAAATTTTGAAAATGAAATGAAACAGAACAAGATATAAGTAATGGGGTAGTTTTCAGTGTGTTCTAACAATAAATGATTATTTAAAAGTATAGAATATAGGTATATTTTATTATAAGTAGCTTGGTAACTTCTATTATTGTAGAATTTGGAAACTATAATTAGGATGCAAATATATGTAATTATAGGCACTTTTGAGGGGGTAAATGCACAGATTAAATTGAACGATTGCTTTTTATATTGATAACTTGAAAGCTGTTTCTCAAGCAGAGAAAGAAAAAAGGTACATTGCTGAGGAAATAAACTTTCCTGGAAACCCAGGAGTCCTTAGGGTTAGAGCAGCAGGTTGCATGGTCCTTACCCAAGAATAAGCTAAAGTGTTGGTTGATTCAGTCCTAGGCTAAACTCAGAAAAAGAGGTGTTTGTGGGTATGAATGTTTTGTGTTAGTTTTGGATACCTGGGAGAGAATAATGTTTTTGCCTTTTAGGATGTTTATACCTTGAAGGCATATAGCAGAAACAAATCCATAGAAGAAATATTCCGGTGCACAACCTTAGCACATATCTGCTGGGATGAGAGTTTTAGGGTTATGTATGCCATGAACTTGTGATCAACTGATTCATTAGGACATTTTCCTTTCTGTGAGGAAGAAACAGTCTCTGTGTAATTGAATTACAAATGAAAGGAAATAAGTAAAAGGCTTAATCTTTTATTTTGATTTTAGTAAATACAAACTCTTCTCTATGAAGGCAAGGTCTTTGTATATATTGCTCTAATGCTTGATATTACCCAGTGGATGATATATAGTAGACACTAGTTAAGGGTTCTTCTTTTCCCCTTCCCTTTGCTTTCCTTTCCTGTCGTACCCTACTTTATCCTGTCCTGTCCAATATATTCTATGCTATCTTCTGCTCTCCTCTGTATGCAAGCAGGCAAACTGTCACCATAATAATTTTTTCCCTATCTTCCATTAATTATGACTTCTTCAAAACAAAATGTAAGAGGTTCAGTCTTTCGTAAGTGAAAATGTTGTGTATAATATATTGATTAAGTTTTCAAGATTATGTTATGTTTTGGATTATCTACAGTCTTTTCCCCCTGTTAATAAACTATGAGTTGTCTATGTAGTATATATTTTTAATATCATTTATAGATCTGTAGGCTAGTCCAAAGAATACCAATTATATTTTTCAGTGAAGGAGAGTTATGACTCATTTATTCTAATAATCATGTTAAAGATAAAGATACTAAGGGATAGAAAAGATAAGGGATTTTTAATAACAGAATAAGTAGTGGGAATGTTTTCATTTTACAACTGATTTTCTGGTCACACATTTTTTTCCTTTCATTCTTCCCTTCTTTTTGCTTAGTTTGCTCTTCTTTTCTTACTTTTCTTCTTAAGTGTTTAAGGCTATAAATTTACTTTTAAGCACTGCTTTAGCTGCATAAATCATGATATGCTCTGCTTATGTTTTCCTCAGTTGAATAATTTATCTTCTGATATCTTTGATATATGAGATATTTATAAAGGTTTTTTTTTTTTAATTTCCAATATGTGGGGATTAAAAAAAAATAGATTTCATTCTGTTTTGGTCATATAATCTACTTTTATGATTTTGCTTCTTTTAAATTCATTAAGGTTTGTATTATGACCTAAGAGTCTAGCTGGAGGTTGTGGGGAAAGATAGTAGAATTTCCAGGCAGAAATAATTTTTTGGCTTAAACAATTTATTGGATGACTGGTCAGTTTTCATAGTCCTGAAACAGTTGTTATTGCCAATTTTGTCCAGTTTTACATTGATATAAAATTGCACCTGAGATACCCTTTTTTATACAATGGCTTACATTCTTGGGGACTGAAAGTGATCACATGGGGAAATGTGGCACATTGAGGACTAAACTTTGTACTCTTCATTTAAAATGCACCAGAAGTTTATAGACCTGTTTTTACCTAAAGTGTTGAGGCTAATTTCACTGGAGAATAAGACCTTAGCATAATATTAGAATAATATTCAACGTATAAGTGTAGAGAACTGCACAGAACTGTTCTTGATGCACTAACAAGCCACTCTATCTGGAATAATCTGTCTCAGGAGCCAGTCAACAACCTAGAATGGCTGATGTGGAAATTCTTTCTGGTGGAGTAGTGTCAAAAAGTGTTCATAATAGGAAATAATGTATTCATCCTATAGAGGATCTTGAAAAGCCAGACCCCATAAAAATGCTGTTTTGTGGATTAATGAGCAGAAATCATCATGGGGAGGGCACCTGGGTGGCTCAGTGGGTTAAACCTCTGCCTTCGGTTCAGGTCATGATCTCAGGGTCCTGGGATCGAGTCCCACATTGGGCTCTCTGCTCAGCAGGGAGCCTGCTTCCTTCTTTCTTTCTGCCTTCCTGTCTGCCTACTTGTGATCTCTCTCTGTCAAATAAATAAATAAAATCTTTAAAAAAAAAAAAGAAAGAAATCATCATGGGGAAAAAGAAGTCTCCGATTGTTCTGGCAGCTGTTTGCAAGGTAGACAGGATTAGGGATAAAATGGTGCTACACGAATAAGAAGGTGCTATTCCTACAGCTTGCAGTATTCCAAGTGTGAGGGCCAATGGTGACAACCAGAAGTGACAGGAAGCCAGACTAAGTGTAAAATGCCTTCAGATCTTGTCTTAGTGCCATCACCTGATAACTGATAATCTTTATCAGTTGCACCTTTTCACCTGTACAATTATTGGAAATAGAGATGAAACACAAATTTGAACAGTCTACTAAGAAAATAATGTTGGTGGTACATGATGATGGTTATTTATTTATTTATTTTTTAAAGATTTTATTTTTATTTATTTGACAGAGAGAGATCACAAGTAGACAGAGAGGCAGGCAGAGAGAGAGAGGGAAGCAGGCTCCCTGCTGAGCAGAGAGCCCGATGTGGGGCTTGATCCCAGGACCCCGGGATCATGACCTGAGCTGAAGGCAGAGGCTTTAACCCACTGAGCCACGATGATGGTTATTGATGGTTATTGGTAGAAGGTATTTGAAGATAACTGGTGGATTGAGAAACTGAGAGTGGGTGGTTGGAAAAAGGATGTGAACATCATAACTAAAGAGACAGCATTGGAAGATCTAGTTGAAGATATGGAGGTGGAATGTCATAAATGCAGTTATTGTGTTTACTTACTGTGTTTTGACTCATATTTTCTTATTTAACTTCCAAGTAATTGGAAATGATAGACGAAGTCTATATACTTCTTTTTACAGTAATAAAATTGTGGCACCTAGTATTTAACTGTTTAGTTCTAAAAATGATTTAAGGACTCTTATAGACCAAAAACTTGTATTACCTTAGAAATAGTTCACTAATTTACTGTAGTTTTTAAATATCTCAGTTTTCACTTATCTTTTAAGAAAACGTAACAGTCATCTTAGGCTGAGAAACATCTTTTAACTGACACTGAAATGATCTTTATTTTGTTTTATTTTTTCTAGAAGATTTTTATTTATTTATTTGACAGAGATAGACACAGTGAGAGAGGGAACACAAGCAGGGGGAGTGAGAGAGGGAGACTTGGCTTCCAGCTGAACAGGGAGCCTAATGTGGGGCTTGATCCCAGGACTCTGGGATCATGACCTGAGCTGAAGGCAGACACTTAACCACTGAGCAACCCAGGCACCTCTTATTTTATTTTTATTTTTATTTTTTTTTAAAGATTTTTATGTATTTGTCAGAGACAACACACAAGTAGGGGGAGCAGCAGTTCTCCTGGGTGAGCAAGGGGCCCTGTGCGAGACTCCTGGTATCACGACCTGAGCTGAAAGGAGACACTTAACTGACTCAGCTACCCAGGTGCCCTTAGAATGATCATTTTAAAGTATGTTTGTACACATGAATTCTTCATTGCTTCTTGAACCTTTACTGGAAAGTTCAGTAGGAGATGTAACGTAAATATAATTAATGCCTCACAGACCAAGACAATAAAATATATTTACATTGTAATTCCAGATTAATTTTTACTTTAATTTCCTGGAATCTCATTTAAATATTAGAATACCAAGGTACCTTTAAATAGTAATCAGAGATATGAAATTCTGAGATGATTATTTCCAAAAGAATTCATTTATAGAAGCATAATGTTTTTCATAATAAACATCCTCTTTTCAAATATAGACAGTGATCACCAATATAATGCTGTTTCAGAAGCTGGAGGGTATAGACTGAGTTTGGATTACTTGTATTCACATTCTGACTTTGCCACTCAATGTTCCAGAATATTTATTTGTAAGATAAACAAGGTAACGTTCATACTAATCTCAGAGGAATTTTATAAAGGCAAAGTGAGAATATAAAGTCCTTAAAACCTTAAAAAAATTAAGGTTAAATAGGAATATAAAATGTTTAAAAATATGAAGTATTTAAAATTTAAAAATAATACAAAAAGTGTCTGAAGAATATAGTCAGTTTCTTTTGCTTTCATTCTGTTCTCACCCCTCAACCACAAGGTAAAAGATAAACTCCCTGGGATCATGACCTGAGCTGAAGGCAGAGGCTTAACCCACTGAGTCACCCAGGTGCCCCTATTGCTTTACTTTTTAAACTTGCTATCTTGTGATTAGAAGATTTGTTTTGAACATTTATCTTTATTATGTATTCTTTCTTTTTAAGTTGGTCAATGAAATCTTATAATTTTATTTTCCATTTTTGCTCTCTTATATATCAGCTTATTTACAAGGTTTTTTCTAAAGGATGGATTAATTTAGCTTTTAATTTTTTTTTTTTTAAGATTTTATTTATTTATTTGACAGAGAGAGATCACAAGTAGACAGAGAGGCAGGCAGAGAGAGAGAGAGGGAAGCAGGCTCCCTGCTGAGCAGAGAGCCCGATGTGGGACTCGATCCCAGGACCCTGAGATCATGACCTGAGCCGAAGGCAGCGGCTTAACCCACTGAGCCACCCAGGCGCCCTAGCTTTTAATTTTTAATTGAAGCAATCTAGTATCAGGTATTTCCATCTGATTTGTAAACTGTAGAGGGAATTGCAATAACTGCTAATGAATTTCTTTTTGTGTCACTTTTGAATGGTGTTAAAAATATGAAGATACAAACACACTAAATTTTCTGTCCATTCTTAGTGCTTCCTTTGAAGTGGTCAAATTGTTCAAGTAACTATTCTAGTAGCTCCTTTTAAGAATCCCTTTTAGAGGGGCACCTGCGTGGCTCAGTGGGTTAACGCCTCTGCCTTTGGCTCGGGTCATGATCTCAGGGTCCTGGGATCGAGCCCCGCATCGGGCTCTCTGCTCAGCAGGGAGCCTGCTTCCTCCTCTCTCTCTCTGCCTGCCTCTCTGCCTACTTGTGATTTCTGTCTGTCACATAAATAAAATCTTTAAAAAAAAAAAAAAGAATCCCTTTTAGAGCAAGTTTACTAATTGGACTAGAAATTCAGGCTAACACTTTATGCTGATAGAAGAGCATCACTTGATGCTTATCACTTATGATGACCTTTTCTTCCCTTCTGTTTGGTTTTCAGTTCTCTTTATCCATGTGTTCATCCCCCCTTTTCTGTGATTTGTCTCTGACCTGGTCTCCTTCCCCTTAGGAAGCTGTGACCCTGCGTAAACTTGTTCTGCTGAGTTGTCTACTAGCTCTGATGTGCCTGTAGGGGCAGTAATTGGGTAAATCACTGAGACACTGAATAGCCAGATTGTAAATTGGGGATTCTGTGATCTGAACAAAGAGAAAATGGACCTAGAAAGATGGTTATGCAAACAAAGTCAAAGACATATAATGGTGCATTTTTGTTCCTCGTCTCAATTTATGTGATGCCAATACAGTTTCCAATAATTTTTTGCAATTTTTTTTTTAAACTAAAAAGAAAATGTTTTGTTTACCCAGTCAGCATTTTTGAGGCCATGTTAAGTGCTTGGTTCTTTAGGGAGTGGTAATACCAATGGAAGTAGTCACAGTCCCTGTTCTGAAGCAGTTCACATTAGAGTGTACGGGTTCAGCCAAATAGAAGAATATACAAGGGGTAGGAGGGGATCAGGGAATCTAGGATTGGTTCTGTCTGTGGTGGAGTCAGTTTGGTGCTGTTAGGGAGAACTTTGTGGACTATATCATGCTTGGATTTCAGAATTTATTTCCTAATTGGGAGAAGCAAAATCTACCGGGTGAGGATAATTCTAGAAGAGCGTGTGCTATCATTACCTGTGATTGTTCAGACAAGTAAAATATTCATAAGATCGAATGGGCTTGTTCTTCAAAAACAAGGAAACAATACCTTATGTGTACAACCAAGAAATTGCCTAAAAGTTTGCTCTCAGTTGCCTGTTCAAGTTGTCAAGCATACCATTCGAATATAGAATGGATTGCTCTTACTGTACAAAACCTCACTAATGGGGCAAATATGGGTGGTTACTCGCTGGGAAAAATATAGTTTAAAATCCTCAAACAAAATATAATGCCTTTTTTTTTTTAAGATTTTATTTATTTATTTGACAGAGATCACAAGTATGCAAAGAGGCAGGCAGAGAGAGAGAAGAGGAAGAAGCAGGCTCCGTGTGGAGCAGAGAGCCTGATGTGGGGCTCAATCCCAGGACCCTGAGACCATGACCTGAGCTGAAGGCAGAGGCATTAACCCACTGAGCCACCCACATGTCCCCAAAATATAATGCTTTTATTAGTGAATATTTTTATACTAATGCTTTCATATATATCTGATGGTAATCAATAGGGATTCTATTAAAGGCAAATTTAATTTTAATTTTATGTTAATGCAGTTTTGCATATATCTAATTCCTTATCCATTTGGGGACAAGATTATAGAATAGACACTGGATTTAGTCATTGTTTTGGCACATATATGATTACTTTACCTTTTGCTAATAGCTTACTACTACTAATAATAAATGCTAAGTAGCATAGTAATTAACTAATGAAGCCGATGCTCATAAAAAGCACTTAAATGGACACACTACAAAGTTCAAAACTTCATATGACAAGTGCAGACCCAACAGAAGACATTGAAATCCCAAAGAAAATTCTTTGAAGGACATTACTCTTTTTTTTTTTTTTTTTTTGGTTTTGTTTTATTTACCTTTTTGGTAAAATGTCTGTCATGTCGATATTAATTTAATAAGAAAAGAAATAGAAAATATATGGTAATTTAAAGGAAATGAAGACTAATATCACCCCTGTAAATATACCTTAAGTAAACTCTTTTTTGTTTATTCCTTCCTATTATTTTTTCCTATTATCTGAATTTGTTTAAATTATTGTAATCATGGCCTCTATGCACATGAGTTCACAAAGCACGTATTTGTATATAGGATCAAGTGGCAAGATATATATTAAGGTGTTCCTCAATTTTTTTTTTTCCCACAGCAGTTCTGATGGTAAAAGTAGATTAAAGACATCCCAGGATCTTTCTAGAAGTATCTGTTGTGGGGGCGCCTGGGTGGCAGAGTCCATTGAGTGTTGGACTCTTGGTTTTGGCCCAGAGCATGATCTCAGGGTTCTGGGATTGAGCCCCGAGTCAGGAGGCCGGCCTCACCCTCAGCGAAGAGTCTGCTTGAGGATACGCTCCCTCACCCTCTGCCCCTCCCCGCTGCTCATGTGCGTGCTCTCTTTCTCCCTCACTCTCTCTCCAAAATAAATAAATAAATATTTAAAAAAAAATAAAGGAAGATGTAAGTTGTAAAAATAAGTTCTATGAGGGTGCCTGGGTGGCTCAGTTGGTCGAGCGACTGCTTTTGGCTTGGGTCATGATCCCGGAGTCCTGGATGGGGTCCCACATCGGGCTCCCAGCTCCACCAGGAGTCGTCTTCTCCCTCTCACCTTTTCCTCTCTCATGCTCTCTCTCACTCTCTCTCTCTCAGAGAAATAAATAAAATCTTAAAAAAAAAATAAGTTCTATGAGTTCTAAGAAATTCTCTGGTTTCTTGCAGTAGACACTTACCTTTTCTTTTCTTTTTTTCTTTTTTTTTAAGATTTATTTATATGAGAGAGCATGAGCGGGAATAGCAGAGAGAGAGGGAGACAGTCTCAAGCAGTCTCCACTGAGACGGAGCCTGCCCTGGGGCCCGATCCCAGGACCTGAGATCATGACTTGAACTGAAATTAAGTGTCTGTTGCTTAACTGGATGAACCACCCAGGTGTCCCTTGAATCTTTTTTAAACTAGGAAATTATTTAAATTCCCACACCTACCAAATTCATTAATTATTTTCAGTAAATGATACAGTAAATTAGATAGTTGAAGAAAATGTTTCTGAAGTAAATAGAATTTCATTTTTTATACCATGGTTCTGCTGCTATACCTCAAGCATTGTGAGAAAAAAGGCACTTGACCAATAATAAAACATACGTTAAGTATATGCAAATAGTCCTAAAAGTATAACCATAAAGTATTATTTTTTCTCATCATCTGATGTATTTTTTTTTTACAGAAATGTTTAAATGTTCAGTAAATCAGAGGAAAAGATCATGGACTTTTAGCAACTGAAGAGCAAATTAAGGTAACTTTTTAAGATAATTTTTGCCAATCATAATTGTTAGTAATTTCAAAGTGTATTTAATATGTTTTCATTGAAGTTAATGTATGTTTTTATGAGGATCATATTGAAAATTATTTAATGAGTTACTTAAATGGAATTTTGTATATTTTGGGGAAAACAAATTTGACATTTCTTGGGACAAATAAATTTACATATTTAGATTTATTTGTCTCCAAGAATTATCAATTTTATTTTCTAAAAAATATACAAAATTCCACTTAAGGAGGTATACTTTAGCTAGATGAACAATAAATGTGTTATGAAAAATAATTTATATTACATATATTAATAACAAATTATTTGTATCTTTTTCTGCAAATCATTTGAAGGCATGTAGGCCTTTATTCCTTTATTCTTGAAGTTACCATGTTAATTTCTGTAAAGTGACTTTGTACTATCTAGAATACAAATTATTATAGTATCTAGTACTATCTAGGATACAAATTATTATAAATATACAGCTTAAAAGCAGAAATACCAGTTTTCTTATCCACATTAAATCATGTTCATTGATTTTGAGTTGTTTATATAATGGTATTTATTATAAATTATTATAAGTCTATTTTCAAAGATTCTGTACCTTTTACTCGAACAGTACCGAGTGATTTAAGAATATAAAAAGACTATAAAATATTGCACTCACCTTTGTAGGCACTAAAATTTCCAGTTGATATTCTTCTTTTAGATATTTTTGCCTTAATTTCTTTGCCACCGCTTTCTTCAGCACATTCATTTACATGGGCAAGCATTATTTCCTATTTCCCACAGCAGATATGATTGAATCTACTTTGTGTTTACTAATATATCTATATATGAACATATAAACTTTGTAGATATTCTTTTACAGTGTTGAATATGAAATGGGTTTTTGGTACTTAGTGATACAAATTAGTTAAATTAACAAATTTAACAAAAGGCTGATTCAATAATCTTTTTCAAAAAATTCAGCTGTGCATTCTTATGTATGCTTACTCTGGAGAAGTTAAATTCTGGTAGGAAAGATCTGAAACTCTATAGAAATTTCTATATACATTTTATAAGAGTTACTGGCAAACTATTAAGGAAACAAAAGTGGGAGCAAATCACTTTAGTTGGAGGCTCTTGAAATCTTCATAGAAGTTATGAAATTCACTGAGGGGTTGTTGAGGTGAGGTCATGCATTCCAAGCCAACAGAAGAGCTTATGAAAGAGTACACAAAGGAACAAGGAATGGCCATCGAAAGACTGATATTTCTTTTTTTTTTTAATTTTATTTTTTATAAACATATATTTTTATCCCCAGGGATACAGGTCTGTGAATCGCCAGGTTTACACACTTCACAGCACTCACCATAGCACATACCCTCCCCAATGTCCATAATCCCACCCCCTCTCCCAACCCCCGCCTCCCCCCATCAACCCTCAGTTTGTTTTGTGAGATTAAGAGTCACTTATGGTTTGTCTCCCTCCCAATCCCATCTTGTTTCATTTACTCTTCTCCTACCCTTTAATCCCCCACGTTTCATCTGAAAGACTGATATTTCTAATTTGCTAAAGGCTTACTCATGCAGTGAGACAGTGTTAGGAGATGAGTCTGGAAAAGTAGGTTTGGAGCCGCCAATGTAAGTATCATGTTTGCCGGACTAGAGCTTAATTTTCCAGCCAAGACATCTCCAGAGTGCTTCAGGGTATTTATAGGGTTGTGAAAAGAACATTTCAGAATCTTTCCTTGATGCTCATTTTCATTGCAAACTATAAGAAAGAACTAAGACCTTATAATTAACATAACAACTGCTACGGGCACCCAACTATGAAGTTTCTAGAGGATTCATGGGTGGATTTATAGTGTTAAATGATTAACAGTGTTTGTTTCATTGTTTTTTAATTGTGATATAATTTATATACCATTAATTCAACTTTAAACATTATACAATTAAGTATTTTTTAGCATATTCACAAAGTCGTATAACTATCAATACTGTCTAATCTGGAATATTTTAATCTAGATTGTACCCATGAGCAGTTACTCTATTTGGCCTCTTTGCCCTATTCTCTGGCTACAGCTAATATACTTTCAGCTTCTATGGATTTACAATAAAAAATGGAATCATACAATATGTGGCCTTTTGTACCTACCCTCTTCATAATGTTGTCAAGTTTTACCCTTGTTCTGTAAATCAGAACGTAATTTCTTTTTGTGCCTGAATAATATTCTGTTAGATGGACATACCATGTTTTGTTTATCCATTTATTAATTGATGGAAGTCGGGGTTTTTTTTTTTAATGCTTTTTGTCTATTATGAATAATGGCTGCTATGAACATTTGTATACAAGTTTTAAGTAAGCATATATATTCATTTCTCTTGGATATCTACTGGTGGTAGAATATATGGCAACTAAATGTTTTACTTTTTTTTTTTAAGATTTTATTTATTTATTTGACAGAGAGAGCACAAGTGGGGGGAGTGGGAAAGGGAGAAACAGACTCCATTCTCAGCAGGGAGCCTGATGTGGGGCTGGATCCCAGGACACTGGGTTAATGACCTGAGCTAAAGGCAGATGCTTAACCAACTGAGCCACCCAGGTACCCCTGAAAGATTCACTTCGAAGTTTTTGTATTTCAATATCAATTTTTGATCACTTTATGTCAATTTATATTTGCTAGATTTTCTTAAATCAAGATTTTTTAAAAATATTTATTTATTTATTTGAGAGAGAGAAAGAGAGAGCATGAGAGGGGAGAAGGTCAGAGGGAGAAGCAGACTCCCCATGGAGCCGGGAGCCTGACGTAGGACTCTATCCTGGGGCTCCGGGATCATGACCTGAGCCGAAGGCAGTGGTTCAACCAACGGAGCCACCCAGGTGCCCCATTAAATCAAGATTATTAATGAATAATTCATATATAGTAAAATCACTCTTTTAAATGTACAGTTCTGTCTTGACAAACACATAAGGCTGTGTAAGGACCACCGAAGTCAAGATAGAGAATATATCTGTCACCCTGAAATTTCTCTGTGCCCTTCTGTAGTTTCTACTTCCTACCATTACAGCTGGAAGAATCTCTAGCTTCATTCTATTTTAGTAATGAAATAAAAAACCAGTCCTGAGAGAAAGCAGAGCAAAGGAATAAGTTTTAGAGACACACACTATATATGACCTTGGAGGTGTTGCTTATCCTCTCTGGACTTCAATTTCCTTATTTTTAATATGGGGTTAATAACAGAATATACTGTATATCATTTGAAATAGAGCTAGGTATATCTAAACACAAATACTAAGTGCTTGTAAAATAAACTGTAATTTTTTGAACCTCAAAGGAAGGATGTACTGGATAAAATATAGTTTCCATAGTAAATGACCTCTGAATGGATTTTTATCCATTGAAATATTCATCCAATAAAAAATATTTTATCTGTCCAATAAAAATTTATTTACTTATTTATTTGACACAGAGAGAGAAAGAGAATGCACAAGCTGAGGGAGGGGTAGAGGGGAAAAGGAGAAAATCTCAAGCAGACTCCATGCTGAGCACGGTGCCCCATGTAGGGCTCGATCTCACCACCCTGAGATCATGACCTGAGTTGTAATCAAGAGTTGGATGCTTAACTGACTGAGCCACCCAGGTGCACCTCTTTGAAAGGATTTCACCACAAAATGTCAAATCAAAGTTTTCAAAATAATTAAAAATAAATAAAGTAATATGTAATAATACAACTTTTCAGAAGCATCATTTTCAGGGGCACCTGGGTGGCTCAGTGGGTTAAAGCTTCTGCCTTCAGCTCAGGTCATGATCCCAGGGTCCTGGGATCAAGCCCCACATCAGGCTCTCTGCTCAGCGGGGAGCCTGCTTCTCCCTTTCTCTCTGCCTGGCTCTCTGCCTAGGTGTGATCTGTCTGTCAAATAAATGAATAAAATCTTCAAAAAAAAGAAGCATCACTTTCAGAAAACTTTTGCTTAATAGCTTCATTCTTCCAATTCCTTGGACATAATCCTTGGAGTGAATCTTGAATTTTCTTTTGTACACATCGCACATCCATCAGCATATACCATCTGACTACTTACGAACACCTTCTTGTCTGTTACCTGGGTCCAGGTTACAATCCCCTCTTGCCTAAGGAACTACAACAGCCTTCACTTTTCCTCACTGCATCATTTTATGCAGAGCGCTGAGAACCCTGTTCCAGTTTCAGTGTCCTCTGCACTCCAGCTATCTGACTTCATTGCCATTTGCTGAACATGCTGGGTCATTCTACTTGGGATCCTTAAACGTATTGGTTCCTCACCCAATCACTATTCTCCCCATGCTTAGTTCCTAGGCTTTAAATATCCTCTTCTCATGGCAGCCTTCCCTCAACATCCTATTTAAAATTGAAATTGCCTGAGGGTACCCCTCTGCATGCCCCTCCTGCTTTATTTTTCTCCGGAAATATTATCATAGTACACACAATTTTGTTCATTGTCTCTTCTCATTAGTAAATAGATTCTAAATATTTTCTCTTTATAACATCCTTTTAGTTTCTATTTTTAAGTGTCTTTATATTGGACAACAGACCTTGATATTAGAAAGGTTTGGGTATTAGAAAGGTGGAGAGACAATGTGGGTACCCACAGCTACAGGCATGAGGATTATCTGGGAAATATTTGCAATAGCTTAGGTCAGGTGATGAAGACTTGGTTTAAGGCAGCAATCCTGGGGACTGAGTGGTTAGTAATACCTTTGAGACTATTTAGAAGGTAAATTGACAGGTCTTAGTGACTTCATTTTGGTAGTGAGGGTTCAAGTCTCAGTGGGATGAGACTCAGGTTGGAAGTGACAACCCAGTGGCTGGTGGCACCGTTTACTAAGCTTTACACAGCAGTGTTCTTTCTTTGTGTGTTTTTTAAACAATAATAATAATTAATGGTTTTTTTTTAATAGGAATAACATTCATAGCTAGATATTAATTTTTATCTGTAGATAAGAGTGATTGCTACTCATGTAACACCTTGAACCGAGGGTCAATAATTGTCTCATTTTTCCATTTGTTTATAGAAATTAGAAAGAAAGTTTTGGTTTGCTATGAAATTAAATTTTCTAATTAATTTCAAAACCAGTCAGAAAGTGTAGGATGTAAAAACTGGCCATGGGCAGAGTAAAAGCACATTAATTATTCAGACAGTCATCCCTGCTTATTCCATTCTTGGAGATATAGTGGCTGTCAGAATCTGTCAGCTGTAGAGTTAGTGCCCTTCAGAATTTACATGCATAAATGGTGACCTTTGGAAATTTGCATAAAGATAAGTCTGGCATTCAAATGATAGCTGCCAGTCAGTTGAGCAAAGCGAAAGTTGTCAGCCACTACTTAAACTACAGAATGGGCCATGAAGCAGTAAACACAAAATGGAGTATATACAAAAAAATAGGTAGTATTTTTTCACCAAAAAAAAAAATAAAAACTTTAAAAAAAATTTTTATTTATTTGAGAGTGAGAGTGAGAGAGAGAGAGTGAGCATGGGCGGGGTGAGGGGCAGATGTGGGGCTTGATCCCAGGACTCTGGGATCATGACCTGAGCCAAAGGCACAGGCTTAATTGACTGAACCACCCAGGGGCTCCAAACCTTTTTTAATAGTTTTACAAAGGCTAAATGAGTTATAACTGGTAACTTAATATGTTAGGATTCATATTTTTGGTAAACATAGCTTTATTCACTAAACATTTTTGTTAAAATTTTTATATCTTAAAAGTATTCAAATTTTAATAATTTAAAAATGTTAATTAGATTTTATATTGTAAAAGTGATGCGTACTCATTATAGAAAATTTAGAAAGTTTTGCAAAGAGAGAATATTAATATTACCCATAGTCCCATACCCAGGGGAAACCAAGGTCAGCATTTTAGTGTATATTCATAGTTATCTTTTAAATAAACATATAGATATACACGTATATGAGGATAAAAACGTATTTAACTACCTTTTTACTGTCATCTTACTACATTTTGTCTATCATAAATTCTACTGAGATACATATTTTTATACATTTTTTGTATATGTGATTATTCCCTCGAATAGATTTTTAGTAGTAGAATTACTAAGTACTAGTTTATTCCTTTTTTAAAAGGTTTTTGATATGTTTTGTTAAAATTTACTTTCGACTTCTACTTTTATGAGCTGTCAGTTTACTTGTGTCCTGATCTTCTTCCTTTAATCATTTTTAAATGTTGTACTTTATTTTTTTTTAAGATTTTATTTATTTATTTGACAGAGAGAGAGATCACAAGTAGGCAGAGAGGCAGAGAGAGGGGGGAAAGCAGTCTCCCCGCTGAACAGAGATCCTGATGCGGGGCTCGGTCCCGGGACCCTGGGATCATGACCTGAGCCAAAGGCTGAGGCTTATCCCACTGAGCCACCCAGGCACCCCATAAATGTTGTATTTTAAATGTCTGATAAAAGCTTGCCATTTAGGAAATTAAAACCTATGTAAGGCAGAAAAATAATTATGAATTAAAAATTATTTTTCTTTGATTATTGTTACACATTTCAATTTCTGTATAAAGTAACATGTTATCACTTGCCTCACCCATCAACATAAACCTAAAACATTTACATTTCAGGACAGTGCTGAATACCTTAAATTAAAGAAAAAGTAATACAAACAAAATTTTCAAACTTTGAGCATTTAAAATAATTATACATAAATTGTGTGATACGAGAGACTGGTGATCAGAAAAAAACAAGTTCATTCTTCATTTCCTGTCCTTTTTTGGTAGTCTCTGCCTTTTTCAAATACCTTTCCTTTTCCTGCTGTGGCACAGGGTAGTGACCACCATCATTTTGGAAACCGAGCTCTTCAGTTTTTTCATCTTGAAAATACGTGAACATGTTCTTTAATTTGGGGTTTCAAGATAAAACAAAAAGACGAGGTGAGAATGAACGGCATGGATGAATATACAGCTTTTTTACTTCTGTAGTTAACCTCGAATACCATTGATATGTGAAAAGTACTAGTCCAGTCAGATCTCTAAGAATGTTGTGGTGTTCATGCTTATGTTCTGTTATTTCTTATTTTTTATGAATAAACCCTGAATTAGGAGTGGCCTGGATAGAATCTTGTGTCCTGATCCTTGTACTTTACCAGATTTTCATTTAAATCTGTTCACTGCTGCCTTTAATACATGGTGGTGAAAAAAATAGTATGGTGGTTCAAAAAAAGATCGCTCATTTCTGCCCGAATCAGGGATGCTGTATTGAAAGAGAGAAATTAGCTCTACGCTATAAATATTTATAGATTGGGATTTTGTGCCATGGCTAAAAGCTAAAAAAAATCTCATTATTGGCTATTTCCTTTTTTTTCTTTCCGGAGAATGATTTGTTCGTGACTTTTTAAATTAGGCATATGCATTTAAAACTTTTTACTGAGTACATATATTTAATATTAGCCATTGCAAGTGTTTGAGGAATTTTAATGACTGTATATACATTTGCAACCATTTCTACTGTTTATCTCCCCGTATATTTTTCTAGCCATCTATGCTTATAGGTTTTTGTTTGTTTTGTATTTTGTGTGCAATTCTTTGAGAGTTAAGACTTGTATAGAATTGTGTTTTCATCACTATAAGTCGGGTACAAAATAGTTTTATAACCTCAAAATTTTCTTGTGCTCTCCCTTTGTAGTCGTTCCCTGCTTCTGTCCGTAACTCCTAGCAACTGCTAATCTGTTCTTTATTCCGTAATACTTCAGTCCATATTTTTAGCTTTTTTAGAATGTTATGTAAATGAGTCATACAGTGAGTAGTCTTTTAAGACTGACTTCTTCACTTTTCATAATGTCTTTGAGATTCATCCTTGTTTTTTGAGTGTATCAATAATTTATTTCTTCTTTATGGCTGGGCAGTATTCTGCTGTATGGATGTCTCACAGTTATATTTATCCACATTTGGATTGATTCTAGTTTTTGATGAAAATAATGCTACTATAAACATTCATAAGTTGTATGTGTATGTGTGTACAGAAATTTTTGTTTCTCTGAGGTAAGTACCTAAGAGTTGGATTGCTGGGTCACCTGGTTAAGTGCATACACATGATTTTAAAATTATTCCTGTGTTTTATTTTGTCGTACTGGAATTTGTTCCTGTTTCTGTCTTATTTCTATTTTAAGTGCTACCGTTATTACTTAAATTGATGTTGTGCAGAAATCTGTCTTCTTCAAGTGCTAAGTTATTAATTTTTTAATACTAGTCTATGTCAGGACCTGTTTTTGCTGGTCTGAATTTACGTAGGGAAAATTATATCATCTAAGTGGAAAATGCTGCTTTTAAGACTTTTCTTTCTGTGATATTTTTCACTTTTCTTTAGGAGTGGGTCTTTTTTTCTTTAGTAAATTACCCTAAAGCAACTAACCACAAAAAAAACTAAAGCTTAACTGTTTCTGCACTGGATGCAATATTCAGCTGTTTTATTCTAACTAAAGCTTATGTGCTTTTTACATAGAAATGACCCTTGGAGCGCCTGGGTTGCTCAGTGGGTTGAGCCTCTGCCTTCGGCTCAGGTCATGATCTCGGCTTCCTGGGTTCGAGTCCCGTGTTGGGCTCTCTGCTCAGCAGTGAGCCTGCTTCCCCCTTTCTCTCTGCCTGCCTCTCTACCTACTTGTGACCTCTCTCTCTCTCTCTCTTTCAAATAAATAAATAAAATCATTAAAAAAAAAAAAAAGAAATGAGCCTCATGAGAAAATAGTTTATAGTAAGTAATAACAAATTCAGTCATCTGGCATTGAAGACCCAGCAGATTAGTAGTACCAAATTATACAAGAATAGAAATACTAAAAACTAACTATGATTTTTGACATTATATATTAAGGGTAGGGACCACATAACCACTAAAAGTCATTTATAAAAATTTTAGTAAATATAGCAGTCTGGATTAGTATATGCCAGATCATAGTTTCTGTATGTATCTAGAGCCTTTGAATTATATACATTTTACAAATGTGGTTCCTATTAGGAAGATCTCTGGATCAGGTTACCTTTATTCTAGGCCCGGTCTTGCCATTAACTTGCTGTGAGACCCAGGGAACGTCATATAATCTCTCTGGATTGTAGTATTCTCATTTGTCCAATTAGTGAGGGCAGCACTGGATTATCCATAAAGGACCTTCTTGCTTTAAAAAAATAGGATGCTGCAATTCTGTGATGCTCTTGGATCATTGAGAAGAAAAAGTTTGTGTGTATGTTTAATATAATTTCTCAGGAGGCAAGGATAAGTACAATACATTTTTAAAAACTTTAAAAAGTATGTGCAATTAAAAAAACAGTTACGGTATATGTGTGTATGTTTGTGTTTAAAGATTTTATTTATTTATTTGAGAGAGAGAGATAGAGAGAGAGCATGAGCAGGGGGAGAGGCAGAGGGAGAGGGAGAATCAGATTCCAAGCTGAGTGGGGAGCTGGACACAGAGCTTGATCCCAGGATCCTGAGATCCCAGGATACTGAGCCGAAAGCAGTTGTTTAACTGATTGAGACACCCAGGTGCCCCTAGATTTGGTGTTTTGAAAAAATTCCAGTAAGTGTTCCAGAAAGCTTGAATATTATGGAATATAATCTTCCTGTTTTTCAAAATTTTAATAATTTGAAAAATTCTGGATTTTGTTTTATATAGGTAAATATAAGTAAATGTAATTCATATTCTCATTTTTTAGAATTACATGACCATGTTGAGAATTACGTTTGAAATTTTTTTCGAATTTCTAAAAAAAAGTCAATAGAAATTTCATTATTGCCTCACTTAATTATGAAACATAAGTTTCATAATAAATTCTCAGTTTTCAGTAAATATGTATTTTCTGAAATAAAGCTTAAATACTCAAAAGAAGGGGAGACTGATATTAAAAATGCCATCCTTGGTTGCATATGCTTAGTGCAGAATAACTACTACTTAATGAGGTAACATATTTCCAAGGCTAAGGAATGTCATAAATCTTTAAGAAGAATGAAGATTAAAACACATTAATTTTATTTTCTTTTTAAAGTCAGTATGTATTATATTAGTATCTGGCATGTATAAGACTCTGTTGTGTTCTTGAGTGATAATGCTGTCCTAACCTAAAGAAAATCAGAAGTCTAGCTGGGGATACAGAAACGTGTACAACTAGCTATATCACGATATGCTAAGTACTATAGTAAAGCATGAGAAGAGGAAGTAATTCTGAATAAAATGCCTTGGGAAAGCTTTGCAGAACTGGTTGCATATGAGAGGATTTTATTACTGAAAAACAGAGGATGGGCATTCTAAGAGAATGGGCATGACAATGCCAGAGTACTCATTAGACACTGAGGAATCTTCTGTTTGGGAGAATTACAATTTTCCAGAGTAATAGAATATTAGGTAAAGATACTTGTGAGGAAATCGAAGGATATAGGAAGAGATCCTTTTTACAGTATTATGTATTTTGTAGAGACCTAATTGTAAAGTATTATTGGGATACTGTTGTTTTAAAGAGCAATAGGTTTTGAAAGTGTGGGAGATGCTTTAAAGGTGAAGTAAAACAATCAGATAAAAAAAAACATTGCATGGAGGCTACAACTGATAGTTACGGTATTCTGTAAACTGTTGGCAAAGAGTGGAGGTCTCAGCACTGATGAAAGTTCAAATGATGAGCTCTCTTCACTGCACTTTCATATAAACTTTTGAAATATATACATATATATTTATTCAGCCTAGGGGGACCACATTTTTTTCCTTCTTTAAAACATACATTTTATACTTAAATAAAACTTTCTTTTGTATCTTTCCAATTCATGTAATATATAGTATATACATTTTTTTCTTGAGTCCTAAAATGTGTTAGTGGGAGAGAATTTAATTGCTTAAAGAAAAAAAAAAAAGAAACAAATAAATTGGATTTCTTGGTTTGGCTTAGTGCTGTCTTCAATGTTCTGAGGACAATAATGCAATTAGCTAAAAGTGTTTATCCACAAAATTTAATTCCTGGGGAGTAACTTCTTAAATTGCCTCTTACAAGTGTAATGGAAGCAAGCAGTTGTTTGCTGGCTTTGTTGCCAAAAATTGTGAATGGCTAGATTTTTATAAAACTTGGTGGTGATGCATGCATAATCATATAAACTCTCCATTGTAAATTTGAAGAAACTGAATTTTGTAGACAAACACTTTTTGTTATATTGTGTCACAGAGTTCTCAGCCATGAGTAGAGAAATCGTTGGTGTTATTAACTCTTTCACACATAAAGGCTTTAATAGATTTCTTTCTTTTTTTTTTTAAGATTTTATTTATTTTCTTGACAGAGAGAGATCACAAGTAGGCAGAGAGGCAGGCAGAGAGAGAGGGGGAAGCAGGCTCCCCGCCAAGCAGAGAGCCTGATGCGGGGCTCGATCCCAGGACCCTGGGACCACGACCCGAGCCGAAGGCAGAGGCTTTAACCCACTGAGCCACCTAGGAGCCCCAATAGATTTCTTTTTCATTTCAATTTAATTTCATTCCTGATTAAATGCAATAAATTAGCAATATTTTTCAGTTATCTGCTTATGGATAATCTAGTGACAAATATTTGAAAATGAGAGTTTGACATTTATTCTCAGCTTATATAAATATCCAAAGAAAATAATGCTTCTTATCACTATAGATTTATTAGTAAATACTGTAGCAGTAATTCTCTCTGCTACTGCCTTTGAAAAGAATTGCTAATAATAAAAGAGCAGAGGAAGTGTATTTTAAAACCTTTGCTTGAGGGGCACCTGGGTGGCTCAGTGGGTTAAGCCGCTGCCTTTGGCTCAGGTCATGATCCCGGGTCCTGGGTTCAAGCCCCACATCGGGCTTTCTGCTCAGCCGGGAGCCTGCTTCCTCCTCTCTCTCTGCCTGCCTCTCTACCTACTTGTGATTTCTCTCTGTCAAATAAATAAATAAAATCTTAAAAAAAAAAAAATAAAACCTTTGCTTGAGATAAAACTTCTGAAAATTTATCCTTGATCAAAAGGCTGTACAGATCATTTCTGGTAAGTTTGCTCTGCTGTACTGGACTATTTCTTGGCCACAGGTGAAACATACTTTTAGGCTAATTATATACAAAAAGTAGAAAAAAATATGAAGATTACAACAGGTTGTTAAATCCATTTAGCAAAATACCACGACACATTAACGTTTTGGTTTAAAAAGTATCAATACAACCCATTTGAAATAGATAAAGAATGGTAAAAACCTGAAGCTGTTTTGACTGGTGTGGACTTTAGTTAGAATACAAAGCAAAAATTTAATACTGAATAAAATTTGGAACATATTGATATGTAGGAGAATAATTCAACTGTTTAGGAAGAATAACCATAATAGGATTTTTTATTCCATTTTCTGAGAGCACACACTTTGCTTATGTTAATATACAAACAAGGGATAATGAACTAATGGAGTCTCCACCAAATTCTTCACCATAGATTGAAGACCACATCTGAATTGAGATACGTAATTCAAATTGCATTTATTATAGCCTGTTTAGCTGAAAAGGGAAAAGGCTTATTTGTCAAGTTTTATCTACATAGTGCTTTTTCACCCAAATACTTGACACATTTCCTGTACATATATGATATCCGGTAACAAAATTCTTTTAACTTTAGCTGTAGCAGAAAGTGAAATTTTAACAAGGTTTAAAATTAATAAAATAACATTAGATTTTTCATGTTTATTTATAATGTCATTTATGTCTCTTCATGTTTAATATATTTAGAATACAAATACAATTTTAATGTTGGCCTATTTCTGTCATTAATGATATTAAAGATTTTAATTTACTATCCTTGATAATGTCCTATATCAACCAAAATTTAGTATGTTAAAGCTTTTATGGGAATACAAATATATCAGGTCACACTGACACATTTGTTATGTTACTCTGGAAGGAGAGATTCCTATTTTGACTTACATTGGAAAATTATTGCCGACTTGACGGATTTGAATTGAGTTTTTTGAGTATTTTATCATTTGAAGCACTTTGATCTCTGACAACATGTAGTTGGGTAAATACCAAGAGTCACCAGCACACTTTGGGCTTTCCCAGTCACTGGCTTTCCTGTCACATGCAAATCACTCATCTAAGAGGGAAACCTTTATTGTTGTTATATTAACGTATAATGAACTTATATAAATCTACTATAACCCCCCATATTTTCCCATTAATAAATTAATGTATAAGTTGACCCCAATAACATATATTTGGATAGTACTTTGTTTTTTTGGATACTCATCACATTCAGATTCATATCATTAGGTATCTATTATGTCCTATGCACTATGGAACGAATGTTCATGTAATTTATTTAATCATTTATTAATATATAAGGAAGATATTATTACTGTTACTATTGAGAGTAATGGAAAATTGATTTAGTAGAATAAAGATTTACATTTCATTATTAATTTTCAATATAATGTTAGAATTCTAAAATAATACATGATAATATTACAGTTTCTAGTCTTTTAATTTTTATTATTTTTTTATTTTTTAAAGATTTTTATTTATTTATTTGACATAGAGAGAGAGAGTGCATGTTCGTATGCACACATGCAGGAGGAGCAGTAGTCAGAGGGAGAAGCAGGCTCCCCGCTGAGCCAGGAGCCCAATGTGGGACTTAATCCCAGGACCCTGGGATCATGAACTGAGCCCAAGGCAGACGCTTAACTGAATGAATCACCCAGGCGACCCTTTAGTTCATTTTTATAGGAGATGTCATGGAATCGTTACATCATCATGTAGCAATGATTACAAAATTAGATAAAGTTAGGACTTTTAATTACAGGCCTTTCTTTGTTGCATATTAATATAGCCTCTGTTTTTTTCCCCCCTGTAATACTTTTGCTGTCTTTTCACAAAAGTTTTTGAATTTCAAAAAAAATTGCAAGACATTAAGGAACAGGACAGATGTAACTAATGCAGAGTTACCCTCCATTGCTGTGGTCTGGCTGGCATTAGATACCCATAGTCAAAAAGATATCCAAAAGGGCAGTGGGGCAAATGTGAGGATATGAAAATGTGAAAGCACATGATCTCTGGAGTCCTGATTTTTAAAACCCCTAGAGACCACCTTAATACTCCAGAGAATTGTGTTTTTCACAACATCTTTCTCCCTCTCAATTTCTAGTTAGCTCATATCTATGTCCTCACCAACTTTTCCTCCCTCTTTTGTAGTACAGAACTAGAAGGGCAGTGTTTCTGATGCTGGTTGAGATGAGTCCTGTTCTGTTTCTTGTATTTTCTTAGTGCTACGTATAAGTACCTATCTTGGGAAAATTTGAATAACCATAGGAGCTGCTAAATCTCCCATAAAAAATTTGAAAATAGTAATTGATCTTTGTAGACTCCACAGTGGTATATTGAATCTCTTTAAAAATCCTATTTTTTCAAAGAAGAAATTTTTAAGTTTATTTTAATGATTCTGCTTCTTGTCTGTAATTTACTGCACAGATGTTTTGAGTGTGTAGTTGTAGAAATGGAATATAGGATTAATGAATTAGTCAGTGGAGCACCATTACCACACCATGTTTTGAACAGGGAAGAAAATCTGGACTTTGTAAATAGATGCTCTCTTGAAATTTCTGGAGTAAACCACTCTTCATAATATTGTAGAAGTCTTTGTCACATCCAATAGCCTGACTGATGAAATAACAGCACGCTATTAGTTTTGATGTATTTTACCTTGAGAAAAAAAATCATTGAACAATGTTTTACAGAAACTACAGTTCTGAAAATTTGTCAGTGCCCTTTGTTGATGTGTCTAGCAATTAAAATCAAGGAATAGTTGATGTAGTTTATTAATGCAGAAACAGCCTTTGAAACTCTAAAGATAGAAACAGTGAGGATTTTAGCTTTGAATTTTGGATTTTGATTGATTGAAAATACCCATTTTAGTAGACCTTTTTTTTTTTTTAAAGATTTTATTTATTTATTTGACACAGAGAGAGAGAACACAAGTAGGCAGAGAGGCAGGCAGAGAGACAGGAGGAAGCAGGCTCCCTGCTGAGCAGAGAGCCCGATGCGGGACTCGATCCCAGGACTCCGAGATCATGACCTGAGCCGAAGGCAGCGGCTTAACCCACTGAGCCACCCAGGCGTCCCTTTAGTAGACCTTTTATTAAATGATCATGGAGTGAGAATTATTAGCCTATAAATATATTGACAGTAAATTGCACCATAGTTCAACCTGAATAATGTAATTTTTAAATTGAGATTACTTTATCTTTTTTCTCATCTTTTAATATTTCAAGCACAGTAAAGAATTTCGTATTTAAAGTCTTCATCCAGACTTGTTTAGCAAGTTTAATTTATGATAATCCTGTCTATCAATATTAATGTGATTCACGATTACATAGAAAAATAAAATCTTTACTATGCCTTTTCTGACTGATCACTCTATCTTTTTGGCTTACTATGTACACTCTTATTCTCCAGCTCCATTTAGGGAGCCCCTAATACAGAATGCTTTTTTTTTTTTAGTAAATTTTACATGTTTGCCTTACTTGGTATACTCCTGAAATATGAACTGACATATCAAGGGATCTTTAAAGTACTTATTTAAATAACTGTATCAGATTTGATGTAGAGAATATATAAATAAAGGAAAGCTCTTTTCTCCTCTTCTCTTTTGCATGTTCTTTTTTTCCTTCCATAACTGTCTCCCTAATCCTGTCCCCCTCTGCACATTCCCTGCACCAGTCCTTTTCTCGCCTTCATTCTTTTTTGTGGAAAAGGAAAGAATACTTATACTAGGGCAACTTGAATTTATTCACATATTCTAATGAGAAATAAAAGTTCTGAATGGACCATTTATAGGAGAGGACAATCCTTTACTTGTACATAGAAAGTATACGGAAATAGAAATGTCCATATTCAGACATTACTAAAATTATTATTTATTCAAATGTGAAAATGATATTTGAAGTAAAAATTGCTTACTTAATAGCCCATATCTTTACTAATAAATAAATAGCATTAAATGGACTATGTAAGACTAATGAATAGATATGATTTTTAAGATATTTTTCATATTAGGAACTAATACTAGAGCACTGCTGACTAGTTTAACAATGACTTTGAAAGTGTATTACGTGGCTTATGATGTAATTGTAAAAGCAGCTTATTTCCAATATAAAATTAAATATTTAAGTGACATATATCAATATTAGACAATAATGTATAACAAAATTATTAATATATCCCTAGTTCATTTGTTTGGGTTAATTTCATTAATTTTCAATAACTATTTTATAAATACTATATATGCTTTATATTTTTAAGGTATTTACGTTTATAATTAAAAGTAGAAAAAGGCTGCCAACTAATAATAGAAATGTCCCTTTTGTGTAGTGAAATAAAAGTGCTAAATGAGTACTTCAACCCACTAATACTGGCTCTATTACTGGATATATTAAGGATATCATTTAACTTCATTGGGCCTCAATTTCGACTTTAAAATTTGAGAGCATTGGACTTAATGACTAAGATACCCTCCAGACTCTAAATGTTTAATATTTAAAATCTTCCCTCTTGCTGTGTAAACTTAAATCTTCCCTTTGGGATTTTAGGATTGGGGAGGAATATCATTCATGTTTGCTCTTATATATGATAAGTGAGATAAGAATCTCGGTCATAATGGCAGAGTATAATTTCCAAATTTAAGCTGTTGTGTTGACTAATGCAATAAATTAATGCTTAGTTATAAGCATAGGTGATGAGAACCAGAAGACATGATCAGAGCAAGGGTGCCCCTGAGACAATATAATTTTCTGCAAATCAAAATAATCAACAAGAGAGCATATATTTTTTTTAATGGAGTACTGAGTTTATCAGCTCCTATTAGCGTACTCATAAAAAAAAGAACGAAAAGGGAAAAGATCCCGTTGGATTTTTAAGTGTCAGTTAAATAGAAAGGTTTTGCATATGTCGAAGCTTAATGATTAATATATCTAGAAGGGTTAATTCCATGTTGAGGAGACCATTGTAACAATTATAGAAATGAGTATAATTATTCCAAGTAGATTTGGGGATTAAAATGTCATATCATTTTTTATTGTCTTAGTATATTAGACCGTTATAAAAAGCTTTTGTTGCAGTTGAACAGGCACATTAAATATAAATTTTAAAAATTCTTATAATATGTCAGGAGAAAATGATATATTTTATTTTTTGGAGGAGTGTGGAACGTCAAGTAGAAATAATTCCTCTGTTTAAAGCTAGCATTTTGTAAAAGAGAACCATCACTATATATTGTCCATGAGATTCCCTGTGAATGACTGGCAATGTGAGGCTATAGTAGTCAGAGCTCTTTATTCCCTCCAAACCAGTTATTGTGCTGCTAATTAGAATTGGATATTGGTGGTAGTGGAAATGAGGGAGACTATCAATGTTACTTTGTGTTAAATTTTAATCACACAAGTTAGGACATTCAGAATTATGGTTTCCATGGTAACTACAACACTGAACCCTGTGTGAAGGCATTACAGTGGGGGTCTTTGATTAATAGAAAGTAAACCAGAAGTGAAACAAAATGCTCCATATGTGCAGCTAAAGTTACCAAAAAAAAAAAAAAAAAAAGTCCAGCTCCCTTGTCCTTAATTATATTTGCTTAATAGTATGTCACGTGCTTGTGCAGTACACTGAAAGGTCTGTTGTAACTCTCATGTGGCTGATGTATTTTCATTAGGTTTTGAATGATTATTTTATAGCACCTTTTGCATTTTTTAATGTATCAATTTATTTTCATTTTTAAAAGATCTGCAGAATCTGACTTCAGGAAACTCATGGTAATTCATGTGGGAGAGGTTTTTATTTATTTTTTTAACTGAAAAACTTTTTAAATATGTAGAGTTATAGTTCTGGGTTTTTGTTATAATCTTTCATTTTGAATATTTGAGTTAAGACAGTTGTTTAAAGCTCCATTTTTATTAAGTTCATTTTTATCATCATGAAAAGAATCACATCAAGAAATGAAACTAATTCAAGGCATGTAGTACACTGGAACATAAAATGATTGTAATAGTAAAAGGTAGTTGAAGACTCTGATCACTAAAGGTAAAAATGTATGTGGAGAACATTTTTTTGAAGAATACATTTTACTCAAGAATGGGGATAATACATTCCTGTCTCACTTTTGCTAGAAATATAATATTTAGTATATATTGGAAAACCAATGTTGCATAGAATTACACACACACACACACACACACACACACACACACACACTCATGTTGAGTGAGGAATTTTTGTGCCGTAGGAATAAAAGAGGTCTCTGAGATAAGAAATTTTTCACATATATATTGGCGCTTATTGAGCATCTATTAGGGGCTTAGTTATGCTAAGTTTGTCATTATGTGAGTTTATATGTTTCAAGGAGCATATGAGGTAGTGACATTTTGGCTGAGAGTTAGTAAAGTTAGGACAAAGATTATTCTACATTTTCATTTCTAAGTATAGAAAATGCTGATCAGACTAATGTTTCTATGAAATAGTTCAGTAACTTGTAACTTGTATCAAATAAGATAACATAGATGAAGTATTCTTCTGTTAATACTTAGTCATGGATGAATGCTAGTGGGTCAGACTTTAAAATCAAGCATAATTTTATAGACCATTTGTCTGTTGCAGAGGTTAGTGAACTATCTCTATGAAGGGCCAGGTGGTAAACATTTTAGGCTTTGCAGGACATGCCATTTCCATGCTAACTGCTGAACTCTGCTGTTGTAGTACAAAGGCAGCTGTAGGAAGAATGCTAAAAATGAACTTAGTTGTGTTCCAATAAAAGTTCAGTGGAAGGGCGCCTGGGTGGCTCAGTCGGTTCAGCATATGCCTTCAGCACAGGTCATGATCCCTAGGTCTTGGGATCAAGCCCCATGTAGGGCTCCTTGCTCAACAGGAAACCTGCTTCTCCCTACTGCTCTCCCTGCTTGTGCTCCTGTTCTCATCTCTCTCTCTCTGTCAAAGAAATAGATTAAAAAAAAAAAATCTTGAAAAATAAAAGTTCAGTGGCCACTCAAATCTTGAGTAAAGTTCATATAAATTGTAAAATGTCGTAAAATATTCTTGTTTTGATTTTTTCCAACTATTATAAAATGTAAAAAAGAATATTCTTAGCTTGTGGGACATATAAAAATAGAGTGGCAGATTAGTCTCTTGGGTTGTCATTTCTTAAACCCTGTTTTTTTTTTAATTTTTCTTTCTGTGTGTTTTTGGAGATGAAGTTATTTATCAGCATTCAAAGTATGTTGTCTACCTGCATGATAAAAATTATACTTAAATATAAACATTATGCATTCAAAATTACATTTTAAAATTCTATACAGTTTCCATTGGTCATTTGAATATTTGATGATCCATTTTATTTTGAAACAATTGTAAATTCATCTATGCAGATTTCAGAGTTCCAATTAACAGCATTTTTTTTTTTTTGCATGTGAGTTTTAAGCAAATTGAAAGCTAGACAGGAATTTAGAAAGAGGTCGAAATGTTAATAAAGTGATTGGAGAATGTAGCTTACACAGATGGCTGCCATGCTCCCTAATGTTGCAACCCAGAATTAAGCAGTTTCACACTCATCAGGATACATATATTCCTCTCCATGTTGGGCGATGCCAGTGTCAGATTTATGGTCTAGTATAACACACCAGTATCTGTTTCTCTTGTGTGCGTCCAGCTGCCCACAGATAAGAGAGGGAAAAGGAAAGAGCTGGCTATGTCATGTTCCTTTCCTAGAACTCATCGGTTACAGAAGTCATTTTTTTTCCCGTTAGCAGAATGAATAAAGGCTGGCAAATGCCAGAAAGTTATATTAAATGCTACTGTTCTTTGTTATGAAAAGTGAATTCATAAAGAGGCCCCCTCCTTTCTTTATTCATTCATTCACATCCTTTTGGTTGCCTACTGTATTTGCTTGGTTAGGCTACCATAACAAAAGAACACCCTGGGTTGCTGAAACAAAGAAAAATTTATTTTCTCACAGTCCTAGAGGCTAGAAGTCCCATCTCAAGGTGCCTGTTTGGTTGCTGGTGACATCTCTCTTCCTGGCTTGCAGATGACTGCCTTCTTACTATGTCCTCACATGGCCTCTCCTCCATACATGTGTATGGAGAGAGTAATAGAGGGAGTGAGCTCTCTGGTTTTTCTTTTATATGGACACTAATCTTGTTGGATTGGGGCTTTATCCTTATGGCCCTATGTAATGTTATTTACTTCTGTAAAGCCCCATCTCCAAATACAATCACCTGGGGGGTTAGGGCTTCTATGTGTGAATTTTAGAAGAACACAATTCAGTACATAATACCTACTCTCTACCAGGTTTTGTTCTAGTTACTATATAGATATATTTATTAATCAGAAAGTTTCTGCTACTTTGCTGTTTATACTGTATTGACAGAGACATGAATTAATATGTAACTGCAAACTGAAATAAGTTCTTTGAGGAAAGGAATAATATTTTTGAGAACATTGTAGTAATAAAAAATATATATATATAATGCATTAAAAAAACCAGTACTAACTTAGCCTGATACATTCATAGAAGTTGTCTCTGGAGACTAGAAGTGTCCTATAAAGAAGAAGCAGTTTGTAAAAAAAAAAAGTCCCCTGTCATTATAGGGAGCATGTTTCCATAGTCCTCCCAGTAGTTCCGTTACTGTGAAGGGGAATGGTACCTTGCACTTTTACAATTGCAACTTACTTTCTTTTAGGTCTGCAGAAATATAGGAATGAGTCCACAGTCTGTAAACTTTATTTAGTTGAATTTGAAAAAAGCTTACCTGAGAAAGTTTAGAACCATGTTTAATACTTCTTTATTCTGTAATATCTATATAGATAGATAGATAGATAGATAGATATCCCCTTTACTTTTTATTGAAGACTTCATTTTTTTCAGAGCTGTTTTAGGTTTACAACAAATTGAAAGGAAGACAGAGATTTCCCATATCCCATCCCCGCCACATACATAGTAGTCTCCCTGTTGCAAATAGGCCACCGCCGGAGTGGTATATACATATTTTTAACCAAGTGTTACTAGTGGGAGAGTCTGCCTTGTGTGAATGGAGGTCTGGGTCTTTGGATTTCCCATGAGAAGATTTTTGTGGGGGACCTGCACTGAAATAAAGACAATCAGAGTTGTCTTTAAACAAGCACAAAGCAGTTTATTAAAGTGAAAGTACGCTCTAAAGGTGGGAGAGCTGACAGGTTCCTTGAGATGCAGTTGGCCCTAGGTTGTTTTGGAGCAGGGTATTATTGGGTATCTTTGGCCTGGGAAGAGCAGTGCTCTATAATGGGTGGTCTCTAATGGTTGCTATTTCCAGTCCTTTGGGAGATTCCTCCCACAGCTTGGGAAGGGGAGTTTTTGACCCTCCAAGGTTTCTACTATAACTGTCATGGCAGCCTTTCTCTAAGGAGGTGGGGGGTAGATACCCACAATGCATACTCATTATAATGAGTCTAGAGGTTACCCTGAAGCAGATGTGGAAGAGGAGAGTGTATGTTCTGCACCTGTTGCTCTTGATCTGTCAGCCCCAAGGTCTTAGGAGCCATAAGGTCAGGTTGTCGTGCCCTTGGGCTTTTAATAGGTAACTTATTATCACCGTCCTTGCTTCCAGCTTGTGTTTCTTTTATTTTAATTTTTAAAAATATTTTATTATTTATTTGACAGAGAGAGAGATCACAAGTAGGCAGAGAGGCAGGCAGAGATAGGTTGAAGCAGGCTCCTTGCTGAGCAGAGAGCCTGATGTGGGGCTCCATCCCAGGACCCTGAGATCATGACCTGACCCCAAGGCAGAGGCTTAACCCACTGAGCCACCCAGGTGCCCCCCAGCTTGTGTTTTAACTTCCCATTCAAAGACTTGGGACTCTGCCTCTGGGTATTCATTCCACTGCTCATGTCTAGCTTTTACCTAATACAAGGATGAACTTATATTGACACATTATAATTACCCAAAGTCCATAACTTATCTTAGGGTTCACTCTTGGTGTTGTACATTATGTGGGTTGAACAAAAGTACAATGACGTATATTCATTATTATAATATCATACAGATAATTTCACTATTCTGAAAAATTCTCTGAGCACCACTACTCATCTCTCCCCCCTACCCACCTCTTGAAACCACCGATCTTTTTGGAAAAGATTGGAAGATTGGAAGAATATTTTTTATTTATCTTTTAAAAATTTGAGTCTAATTGACATATGATGTTACATTACTTTCATATATACAGCACAGGAATTTAAAAATGGTATATGTTACGCTATGCTCATGACCAGTATAGCTATTATCTCTCACCATACAGCACTATCACAGTATCATTGACTATATTTTCTGTGCTGTACTTTTTATTCTGGTAACCTACTCATTCCATAACCGGACGCCTCTATCTCCCACTCCTTTTCACCCATTTTGCCCATCCGCCTCATCCCACTAATCATTAATTTGTTCTCTGTGTTTATAGGTCTGATTCTACTTATTTGTTTTTGTTTTTTTTGTTTTATTTTATTTTATTTTTAAGATTTTATTTATTTGACACAGAGAGAGAGAGACAGTGAGAGAGGGAACACAACCAGGGGAGTGGGAGAGGGAGAAGCAGGCTTTCCAAGGAGCAGGCAGCCTGATATGGGGCTCGATCCCAGGACCTGAGCTGAAGGCAGACGCTTAATGACTGAGCCCCCCAGGCACCCTGTTTTTGTTTTTTAGATTCCACATATTAGTAAAATTATATGGTATTTGTCTCTCTGTGTCTTACTTCACTTAGCATAATACCCTCTAGGTCCATTTAGGCTGCCACAAATTGTAAGATCTCATTTTTTTCTTTTTAATGGCTGAGTAATAGTCCTTTACATACTAACATACCCCACATCTTCTTTATCTATTTATCTATTCATCTATTGGTGGAAACCTCATTTGTTGACTATTATTAATAATGTTGCAGTAAACATAAGGGTTCATATATCTTTTCAAATTAGTGTTTTCATTTTCTTTGGGTATCTTCCATAGTAGTGGAATTACTGAATGATACAGTGAAGGAACTGAAAGTACTCTGGAAACTATAAAACACTGACAGAAGAAATTGAAGATGATACAAACAAGTAGAAAGATAGTCCATGCTCATAGATTAGAAAAATTAATATTGTTAAAATGTCCATACTGCCCAAAGCAATCTACAGATTCAGAGCAATCCCTGTGATAATACCAATAGCATTTTTGATAGACCTAGGACAAATAATACTGATATTTATATGGAATCACAAAAGACCCCAATAGTCAAAGCAGTCTTAAAAGAGCAAAGCTAGAGGTATCACAATTTCAGATTTCAAGGTAATGACAAAGGTTGTAGGAAACTAGACAGCTACATGCAAAAGAATGAAAGTAGACCACTGTCTCTCACCTTACACAAAAATAAACTCAAAATGGATTTAGGGCCTGTATGTGAGATCTGAAACCACAGAACTCCTGTCAGAGGAAATAGGCAGTAATTTCTTAGACACTGGCTGTAGCAACTATTCTCTGAATATGTTCAAATCAAGAGAAACAAAAGCAAAAGTAACTGTTGGGGCTACATCAAAATAAAAACCTTCTACACTGTGAAAGAAACCATAACAAAGTGAGTAGGCAACCTACTGAATGGGAGAAAATATTTGCAAATGTTATATCCAATCAGGAGTTAATATCCAAAAATATTAAGAATTTATACAATTCAACCCCTCAAAAAATATGACTAAAAACTGGGCTGAGGACCTAAATAGATATTTTCCAGAAGAACACCTCCAGATGGTCAATGAACACCTGAAAGGATGCTCAGCGTCACTCATCATCAGGAAAATGCAAACCAAAACCACAGTGAGCTATCACCTCACACCTGTGAGAATGGTTAGACTCAAAAAGACAAGAAATAGGGGCACCTGGCTGGCTTAGTTGGTAGAGAATGCAACACTTGATGTTGGGGTCCTAAGTTTGAGTCTCACATTGGGCAAAGAGATACTTAAAAAGGAAAAAGAATAAAAAAAGAAATAAGAAATAGCAAGAGTTGGTAAGGATGTAGAGAAAAGGGAATCCTCATGCACTATTGAAGGGAATATAAATTGGTACAATTACTGTGGAAAGCAATATGGAGGTTCCTCAAAAAATAAAAAATGACTTCAGGGGTGCCTGGGTGGCTCAGTCAAGTGTCTGCCTTCGGCTCAGATCGTGATCCTGGCTTCCTGGGATCGAGCCCCACACAGGGCTCCCTGCATAGGGCTCCCTGCTCAGTCCATAGTCTCACTCTGCCTCGGCACCCCCCCCCCCCGACTCTCTCTCTCTCTCGAATAAATAAAATCTTTTTAAGACATTAAAAATAGCTGTAATATTTATTAATATTGAGGATGCCTCAATGGAGTGTTGTTGTTAAGAAGTGGAAACATTTTTCAGTCTATCAATTTTGTATTGCCACTCTGAATGAAAAATAACAATCTTCATACTGTATGTAAGTATTTTAGTTCATATCAATGCCATGTTCACTTTGTCCTTTGTATAAGAACTGTTAATATCAAAGGGGGAAAATCTCATGTTTTTAATAACTCAAAAGTATCAGAATCATGATAAAAGAATGGATTAAATAAACTTTTTATCTTTTAGAACTCTCGTTTGTTACTAGTATCCTCATATTCAAAAGAATGTCTAAAATTATTTGCAATATTAATGACAGTACCATAGAAAATGATGGGATGTATAGAGGACAATTGAAATGTAATTAAAGTGTGGTGAGGGCACTGACCATGCCCTCTACTTGACCAGAAGGTCTTTACTAAGCCCTTTCCTAGACCTGATCTTGGGAAGTTTTCATAGTAGCTACTATCTCTTCGAAAAGAAATGGAATTAACTGAAGAGGCAACCTAAATGTCAGGCGTCTTTGGAACTACTGCCTCTTGTTTATTTTGGAGAATACAAAATCTTGGCAGATTAAAAAACAATAATGATTTTATAGAGAATAAATGATTCCTTTAGGAAAAGAAACGTAGAATTTCATGGGCTTTGACAAACTTTTCCATTTGTGTTACGAACTCAGTCTTAATTGTACTCGATATAATAGTAACAATTCACGTTCTTATGTAAGGGCACAGTTCTATAGGAGGTACTATCTGTGAAGCACTGAGTCATAATTGTATTAGTTAGAATGTAGCATAGGTAAATTTCTATAATAATATCCAAAGGAATACTTTAATTTGAGATTTGTGATGACAATAGAAACTTTTGTTAAGAGTGACTGAAGCATCTATGGCATGAGGACATTCCATTAAGTTGAATTGAATAACGGATTGCAATCCAGTACATATCATTCATTTTGGTGATTACCGATCTCCCATAATCTTGAAATAAAAACATATATATATATGTAACTTAAAATTATGGGTAAATATTAATACTATAAGACAGAGATTTTTTTATTTAGAAATGCAGAATAAAATTTAAATTTGACCCTAACTTGGCTAAATTCTTGTGTTTAGAGGCTTCTTTGTATTAAATGCAAACCATATTTTTCACAATGTGAATGCTAAGCTTCTAAATAATTAACATTGCTCAGTGTAGTGGTCAACCGCGGGAGAAAAAGAATGCATTTTGATCTGTATAATTCAACATCTGGTTGTCACTATATTGCTAAGCCTACCAGAAATACTCTTGCCAGATGTGACTTAGGTTACATTATATTGTATTTAGTTCAGCAAAATGTATTTGAGAGGAATTAAGAATATTACCAGGAACAGACAAACCTCAAACAGTTTATCCATTAATTCACTGAATGGTAAAAACATTCATAATGAAAATAGGTAACATTATTGAGAAGGCCCTGGACACCTGTTATTTACATCTATATTACCTTGTTTAATTTTCATACTAACTCTGTGAGAACAAATCCTACTTGTTCTTCATAGTATAGGTGAGAAAACTGAGTAGGAATAATTTTATGGATGGCCACACAGCTACCATGCGGGAGAGCCAAGCTTTGAATGCAAGCCTGAGAACAGACATTGCACATATAGCCTCCACCTGTGCTGCTATGGTCATGTAATTTTTGACCCTACCTGTGAGAATAACTTGAATGGCTAAGTTTCATATTTTGGTCCAATGACTTGATTCTTTTGGTATTTAATGAAGGGTTGCATGTTGCTCCTGTGAATTACTAGTTTCATTTTAAGATGATATATTATAAGGGAAATAAATGAGGCAACATTTTATTAAGATGACTTTCTCTGGTGAACATGCAAGTTTTGTTTGTTGTTTGTTTGTTTGTTTTTGCTTTAAATTCTAATATGTCTGTGTTGATAGATAACATTCTTTACTAAAAAAAAAGTTATTTCCAGACTGTATCCTTTTTTTCCTTTCTCATTAAAATTTTTCTTATTTACTAAAATTCAACAGGATAGATAATGTGGCTATAGTAGGTCACTGGAATTATCAAACCTTTGCAATATTACACATTCATATTTGGAGAGGCAAGTGTAGTTCAGATATTTTAACTATACACAATGTGTTCATAGAAGAAAATATTCTGTGCAATTTATTTGACATGCCAGGTTAATAAAATATAAAACACTGTTAGTATTGTTCTTTAATAGGTGAGCTTATCTCCTATAATGGCTAAATGATGTCATTGGTATTTCCTTTAGCTAATAACAGTATGCTGTATGCCACAAATCATTTATGGAACCAACTGTCATAGAATAGAGCGCAAGGTTTCATATTACGACTCAGATTTAAAATAACAAAATAGAATGTTATGGATGTGATTATGTTAGTCTGATTTGTATAGGTTTTATTTTCTTCCTATGGCAGTGCATTGCTAGGCAAGTAATTATATAGGTAATTCAGCAGGACTCTCTATTTTGGTTTCAATGACAAAGTTTATATTCAGTGCCTAAATCTGATAAAATAAAACCTTATAATACTTTGTTATAATTTTGCATTGTTCATGATGTAAATAATTTGAGGTAATATTTTTTCCAATTAGAAGCCAAGATTAGAGCCACATGGAAAAACTTGCATTAAAAATTATATAATAATAATATACTTAAAAAATAACTTGCTTTGATATTGGAGAAGTAGATATGTCATTAGTTTTACACATATTAATTTTTCCTTGCTCAGATCCTAATGAGAGAATAGTCCCCAGGCCCTTTAAGATTTGGACAAAGTCTGAAAGTATAATGCAATAAATATAGTAATTAATCCTTTTATTTCCTTTCTTTGTATCTTTTGAAGCCCTGAAACTTCCTTTGAGGTTCTCACAGTTTTTCTTTATTCATAACATTTTGATGGTGTCATAGAGTTGTCCACAAGAAACAAAAGAAACTGGCAGCTGTGTAAACCAGTTTTTAGTTTACACTGTATCTTGTTTTACCTTCCAAACTCTATTACAACAGTTTCTCTGTCATCATTATAGAACACCTTGAAGGATTGGGAAAAGGCAATAGAGATTCACATCCCAAGAGATGAAGGAGGCTGGATTAGCTTATATGTAATGTACATATTTTACCATTAATTTCACGAATGCCTGTTTTAAAGCTATAAAAATTCTTTTGGCTTTGACTTGCATTCTCAAGTATAAATGTTAAACACTATAACTGAATGAATGAATTCATTAGCGAATGAGTGAAAAAATAAAGGGATTTTTTTTTGTTAATCACAGACTCAAAATTATGCATTAGTTTCCCATAACATACATTTTATAGACTATATCTATAAGGAATGTACCTGGAAAAATAACCATGAAATGCACATGATAGTGTTTGCCATCATATTTTGAAAAAGTTGATAGGACCAGGGAAGGAGGGAGAAAGGAAGGGGAATAAGGTATTACCAGGGTACAAGGAAGGGGCCAGCACTATTTGTAAAACAGATCTATGATTCTCAAAGACGTTTACAAATATAATGTCTAGCAAGGGTTTCTTAAAAGAGCACATTAAATTGACTATTACATTATGCTGTATGCTTTCTTTTTGTGGAGGTTTTCCCTTCTCTTTGCCTTCAATGAATTCCAAATGTGCCAAGCTTATTAGCTTGTCCCTTACTTCTATTATAGGGCCCCTGTTGGCCAAGGAGAAGGCTGTGTTAAACTACTGACCCTGCACCTGGATATTTGCAACCCATGGGGGTATTAGCTGCTGTCCATTTCCCCCCTTGCTCTGCTGCTTGTAAAGACTTGCCTGGTTGCAGACTGTGCAGAGATTAATTTGATCATTCCTCGCTTATGAGAGTAGGTTACCAGAAGTCCCACATCTATTTTCCAGCTTTTGCTGGTATGGAGGACTGACTTTGGACTGAAGCCTGGTTTTTGGTTTTAAGCCTTGTGAAAATTCCTTTACTTACCAGTATTTAAATTGGAAATTGATTTTAGTGTTGATTATTTTGTTTATATAATAAAGTACAAAAGGTTCAGTATTGATGCATTTTACAATTCTTAAAACTAGTATCTAATCTAAATTTTGTGATAGTGTGATTTTTTTTAGCTCTATAAGAAAACACCAATTTTCGATGATGCCAGTGTCTTGCCTCTTGCTAAATCTAACATGCTATTAAGCTTATTTATGAGACTTCTGAAGTTATTATTATAGATTAATTTACAAGAATCAGTAATAAAATGTGTGGATCTCTCAGCTTACATATATCGACCTAAAGTCTAAATAACGCAGTTTCCTGTATTTGTCTTCCTGACTTTTAACGTGTCATAAGCATAATGATTTCAGCTGTGGAATTCTGATACTGACATTTTCTGCCATAGCCTGGCTCTGCCTGATTTATTAATTGCTTTCCTGTTATCTTTTAATAAAAGCAAAGATATGCTTTTGAGAAAAAAGAAGGCACTAAAAATTACCATTTTGTTAAAACTTTTATAACTGTATCTGTCTCATCCCAGGCTTTTCCTTTTCATATTTATCATGCTGGATACATAACACATATTTTCTTTTCAAGTATGTATAAAGATAAGACATTGTTATAGGCTTAATTAACTCACAACCCCAAAACTCTAGTCCAAATGAACAAAAAGAAAGAAAGGCATCCTAAAAAAATTGTGTAGAGGTCTAAATGTTTCAGTTATAAACAAAATTATTTCAATTTTTATCTTCTTAGTAATAGCATGCATATATATATATATATATGCGCTATAAGCCCCTTTCAACCAAAATTTGAACCAGAAAATCCAAGGTTATCTTTTCTTTTTTAAATGATTTATAGGTATGGATTCATATTTTAACTGGAGCTTTAAAAACAATTGCACTGATTTTTATGTTTTTTATTATTAAAATAAAAAGTGATTTGATCTTTAAAGTTAATAATGTCTTTTTAAAAAGTGTAAACTTTATATTTTAAGTGAACTATTTAAAATCAGCCTTTTATAAAATTAAAACTTGGTTCAGGGCTTAATTTAGGATCACAGAATGAAAGATGTAGGTAGAGAAGCATCTACTTACATTTTTGTACATGAAGACAGATATACAAAATTTTTTAATGTCCTTTTTGAGAAGTAAAACAGCTTAAATCAGCATTCTGGCAAATGTAAGGGAAGAAAAATTGGAAGTCTGTAGTTTTTTGTTTCCAGTTATTCATACTTTAAAAGAATTGTTGTTGAAGTTTCAAAATACATCTTTTCATAACTTTATATATTTTTTTAAAAGATTTTATTTCAGAGAGGGAGAAAGAGCATGAACTGGGTGAGGGGCAGAGGGAGAAGCAGGCGCTCTGCTGAGAAGGGAGCCTAATTCGGGGTTCTATCCTGGGACTTCTGGAATCATGACTTGAGCCAAAGGCAGATGCTCAATGGACGGGAGCCACCCAGGGTCCCTTCATAGCTTGTATTTGTACTTCTGTAAGCACAGGTTAAAAATAAGCAGCATTGAGAGGTGGGCTAGATAGAATAGGATTTTTTCCTTCTTTTTATTGGACATATTGCAAGAATTATACAAAGAATTCCTGTATATTTTTAAGTTACATTTCTCCAAGTATTAACATTTTACCTGTTGCTAAAAAGTTGCTAAAAAAAGATCAAAGTTTTTTTAGCACAGTGGATATGCATACTGTGTTGTTATATCATGTTTCACTTACAGAACACAAATGCAAAGATAATTTATTAAGAATTTCAAGATGGGGGGGCGCCTGGGTGGCTCAGTGGGTTAAAGCCTCTGCCAGGATCCTGGGATTGAGCCCCGCATCGGGCTCTTTGCTCAGCAGGGAGCCTGCTTCTTCCCCCCCCCCCCCCCCCCGCCTGTCTCTCTGCCTACTTGTGTCTGTAAAATAAATAAATAAAATCTTAAAAAAAAAAAAAAAGAATTTCAAGATGGGGGCGCTTGGGTGGCTCAGTGGTTCAGCGTCTGCCTCCGGCTCAGGTCATGATCCCAGGGTCCTGGGATCGAGTCCGGCATCTGGGCTCCTGCTCAGTGGGGAGCCTGCTTCTCCTCTCCCTCTGCCTGCCGCTCCTCCTGGTTGTGTTCTCTCTCTCTCTGTCAAATAAACAAACAAACAAATAAATAAAATACTTTCAAGGTGATTACGGAAGAGCATTTCACCCTGAATGTTGATTCTTTTGAGCATAGAACTGATGTAGCTGCGCTGGTTGCATGCCTTTTAAACTGGTTATGCTAATAATAAGCCTATTCTGATGTTGTCAATTGTCCCACTAATGTCCATCATACAAAAGAAAATCCCTAATCATGCGTTACATTCAGTAATCATGCCTCTTTGGTTTTTTAAAAAATGATTTCTGTCTTTCTTTGCCTCTCATCACATTGACACTTGTGAATTATATAGGACAGTTATTTTACAGAATGTCCCTCAATTTGAGTTTTCTGTTTTCTCATAATTAGATTTATGTCATGCATTATTTTGGCAGGATTACAGAAGTGATGTGGTGGTCTTCTCAGGACATCCTGTCAGGAGACAAGTACAATAATTTGCCAGCCCTCCTTTCTGAGTAGAGATTATGCTGTAACAGAATAAGCAGGATTTTCTCTTAGCCTGCCAAATTTTTGTTGCCTTTTATATGGATAACTGGCTATTTCAAATGTGATATATGATTTGTGCTAATACCTTAGAGCAATATTTAACTTCTAGGTTCGAATCATTAGTGATATTGTTGTACTTTAACGTTGAATTTCGGCTCATATTTCCATCTTTATCTTTTGATGGAAAAATGATCAGTTCTCTTTACCTTATCGTTAAATTTTATTTTCTACATATCTGTGACCTGTCAGAAATTTCAAGCACATCTTAAACTGAGCTGTTGGGATGACTGCTTATATTTTACTTACTAGATGTTAGGAAATACTTGGGAGATTTGAGAGATTTACGAAACACTTCCAAAATTAGTGATAATACCAAGAAAATCATTTAAAAAAAATCAACTAATGAAATGATAATTCTCTTCTAAGATGAAAATCAGTTTTTAAAAGGATTTAAATATAATTAAGACATTTAAACTTTTCTTATTTTTAGATTAAATGTTCAGCATGTTTGAAGCCTTATTCATTCATTTTAATAAATATGAGTTGAGTTCTGGGTAATGTCACCTTCAAATCTCAAATCTAGATTAGGTAATGTGGTCTCTTGTCTCAAAAAGCTCAGTGTTTGATCAGAGACCCAGACAAGTAGCCCAGTAGTTTCAGTTCAGTGGTGTACGGCCCAGGAAAAGAGGGGTGTTTCTGGAAACACCATTGTGGGTATCTGACTCAGCTTAGAAATTTAGTGAAGTGTTATATCTCTTGAAAAGCTTGCCTACCGTTGAATAAATTTTAAAAGGTGCATGAAGGCTCGGGATGACATTCTTTTTTATTATTATGATTTTAAGATTTTATTTATTTACTTGTCAGAGAGAGAGAGACAGAGAGAGCACAAGCAGGGAGAGCAGCAGGCAGAGGGAGAAGTAGGCTCTCTGCTGAGCAGGGATCCCAGCACTCTGGGATCATGACCTGAGTCAAAGGCAGACTCTTAATCCACTGAGCCACCCAGGTGTCCCATGATAACATTCTAAACAGAGGGAATAATTCATTACCTTTGTAAATTGGATAGCTTGTGCTTGTATCATCTTTAATGATTTTTCATTTTATAATACGTTTTTAGTAAATTTGATTGACTTGTTTTGATTCCCCAAAAGAGGTTGCATGCTCCCTGAAAGTACTCTCCTTTACACCTACCTCAAACAGGAATTGAAACAGCATTAAATGTAGAATGACCTGGAGAGGATATTCAAATCCAGTACTTAAGACCAGAATGAATAATTGTTTAACTAAATTGAATCTGTAAATAATGTTACATTTGAACATGGGGGTACATATAGATTTTTGAATTGACATTTTCATTTTCTTAATGTCCAGAAGTAGAATTGCTGGATCATATAGTAGTTCTATTTTTAATTTTCTTGCGGAAACTCCATTCTACTTTTCATAGTGGCTGGGATTAATTGGCTTTTCCACTAACCAAGCAGAAGACTCCCTTTTCTCCACATCCTCACCAACACTTCTTATCTTTTTGTTAATAGTCATATGGACTATTGAAGTGAGACCTCATTGTTGTTTTGATTTGCATTTCCCTGATGATTGGTGGGCTTTTATATTCTTATTTCATTCTAAAGACATTAAGGTGAAAATTAGATGTTAAGGTGGTCTGTTTATTTGTTTGTTAATCTCAAATGAAGTCGTCCAAATGTCTTGAATTTTTAAGGAAAATGATTTAAAAGGACTCTGGGGAAATAAATTGAGGATTGCAGAAGGGGGGGGGGCTGGGGGGCTGGAGTAATTGGATGACAAGGATTAAGGAGGGCACCTGATCTGATGAGCACTGGGTGTTATACACAACTAATGAATTATTGAACACATTGAACACTACATCAAAAACTAAATATATATATATATATATACATATATATAATATTTATTTTATTATATTATTATATATAGTTATTATATACATTATTGCAACTAAGCTTTGATAACCAGTTTTGTGGTATTTCAAACCAGTTTTTCTTTAGTATCTTGGGAAAAATTTTCTATACAGTTTAAGGGGTACATAAAATATTTATCAAAGAGATTCATTTGAAAAATACTCTATTAAATTATGTTACAAATTGCAAACTTGATACGAGCCTGAGGTCTGATAATCTTTTGTAAAGTAGTAAAACCATGAAATATCGTATAGTATTCCTAAGTAAAATATTCTCATATATTATTATTTAATTTTTATTATGTATGTTAGTCACCATACAGTACATTGTTAGTTTTTGATGTAGCGTTCCAAGATTCATTGCTTACATATAACACCCAGTGCTTCACACAATATGTGCCCTCCTTAATACCCATCACCAGGCCAACCCACCCCCCAACCCCCTCCCCTCTAAAAGCCTCAGTTTGTTTCTCAGAGTCCACAGTCTCTCATGGTTCATCTCCCCATCTGATTCCACCCCCCCCGCATTTTTCCCTTCCTTCTCCTAATGTCCTCCATGCCATTCCTTATGTTCTACAAGTAAGTGAAACCGTATGATAATTGACTTTCTCTGCTTGATTTATTTCACTCAGCATAATCTTTTCCAGTCCCATCCATGTTGATGCAAAAGTTGGATATTCATCTTTATGATGGCTGAGTAATATTCCATTGTATATTTGGATCACTTCTTCTTTATCCATTAATCTGTTGAAGGGCATCTCAGCACTTTCCACAGTTTGGCTGTTGTGGACATTGCTGCTATGAACATTGAGGTGCATATGTCCCTTCTTTTCACTAAATCTGTGTATTTGGGGTAAATACCCATTAGTGCAATTGCGAAGTCAGAGTGTAGCTCTATTTTTAATTTTTTGAGGAACCTTCACACTGTTTTCCAGAGTGGCTGCACCAGCTTGCATTCCCAACAGTATAAAAGGGTTCGCCTTTCTCCACATCCTCTCCAACATTTGTTGTTCCTTGCCTTGTAAATTCTTGCCATTCTGATTGGTGTAAGGTGGTATCTTACTTTGGTTTTGATTTGAATTTCCCTGATGGTTAATGATGATGAACATTTTTTCATGTGTCTATTAGCTATTTGTATGTCTTCATTGGAGAAGTGTCTATTCATGTCTTATGCTCATTTCTTGATTGAATTTTCAAGTTAATGGGTGCTTGTGATGTTTCTGTAATACAGCTCTTGATGATAATGCTGCTACAAACATTGGGGTGTGTGTATCCCTTTGAATTTGTACTTTTGTACTCTTTGGGCAAATACCTAGCAGTAGAATTGCTGGATTATAGAGTAGTTCTCTTTTTACCTTTTTAAGGAACCTCCATACTGTTTTTCAGAGTTACTGCACCAGTTTGCATTCCCACCAACAGTAATGTTAAGAGGGTTTCCCTTTCTCCACATTCTTGCCAACATCTGTTGTTTCTTGTGTTGTTGATTTTAGCGATTCTGAGAGGTTTGAGGTGATATCTCATTGTAGTTTCTTTTTATATTTCCCTGATGATGAATTTAGTAAAATTTCTAGAGATAAAATCAGTGTTCAGAAATCCATTACATTTCTATATACCGATAAAGAAGCAGGAGAAAGAGAAATCAAGGAATTGAGCCCATTTACAATTGCATCCAAAACTGTAAGGTACTTGCGAATAAACCTAACCAAAGAGGTAAAAGATCTGTACTCTAAATACTATAGAACACTTAGGATAGAGATTAAGATGATGCAAAGAAATGGAAAAATATTCCATGCTCATGGGTTGGAAGAACAGATATTGTTAAAATGTCTGTACTACCCACAACTATCTACACATTTAATGTGATCCCTTTCAAAAGGCCACTAGCATTTCTCACAAAGCTAGAACAAAAAATCCTAAAATTTGTATGGAACCACTAAAGACCCCGAATAACTAGAGAAACTTTGAAAAGGGGAAGTGAAGATGTCACAATTCTGGTCTTCAAGTGATATTACAAAGCTGTGTTGATCAAGACATCATGGGACTGGCACAAAAGTAGATAATAGATCAATGGTATAGAATAGAAAAACCAGTGTAAAAGGGTTCCCCTTTCTCCACATCCTCTCCAGCATTTGTTGTTTCTTGCCTTGTTAATTCTTACCATTCTGGTTGGTGTAAGGTTTTTCTTACTGTGGTTTTTATGTCTTTTAAAAGACACCTTTATGGTCAATTAATCTTCAACAAAACAGGAAATAATATCCAGTGGAGAAAAGACAGTCTCTTCAACAAATGGTGTCGGGAAAACTAGACAGCAACATGCAAAAGAATGAAACTGGACCACTTTCTTAGACCACACACGTTAATGGATTCAAAATATATGGAAGACCTAAATATGAGACAGGTAACCACTAAGATCCTGGAGGAGGACACAGACGGTAACCTCTTTGACATTGGCCACAGCAACATCTTACAAGATATGTCTCCTGAGGCGAGGGAAACAAAAGCAGAACTTAACTATTGGGAATTCATCATAATAAAGAGCTTCTGCACTGTGGCTATCCCTGTCCCAATAGCACCCAGGCTTTATTATTATAACAATACAAGACTAATGAGAGAGGGCATCCATGCCTCATTCCTGATCTTGGGAGGAAATCATTCATTCTTTCACCACTAAGTATTTTAGCTCTCATTATGTTTAGATTCCTCTTATCGCATTGCAACTATCTCTTAATGCCTATTTTTTTTTTTTTCTGTCAGTTTTATCAAGAACGGGTGGTGGACTGTGTAAAATCCTTTTTCTGCTTTGATCAACCTGATCATGTGATTTTCCTTCTTTAGTCTGCATTAGTTGATTGATTACTTTTGAATATTGAACCCATGTTGCATCTATAGAATGAAACCCTCCTGGTCTCCCATGTATTATTTATCTATATATCTATCTACCTCTCTAGTATTTAGTAATATTTTGCTGAGGATTTTCATGTACATGTTCATGAGTGGCGTTATGTGTATTTGGTTTTCCTAACATGGTAGTATTTGCTTTATAAGATGAATTAGGACATGTTTCCTCCTCTTATATTTCTTGGAAGAGATTGTATAGAATTAATGTTAATTCTTCTCTAATCATTGGTAGATTTCTCCAACAAACCATTCAGGATTAGAGATTCATATTTGGTAGGTTTTAACTTACAAATTAAATTTATTTAGTAGTTACAGAGCTATTCAAAGTGTATTGATTGAGTTGTGTTAATTTGTTTTTTGAGGGATTGGTCTACTTCATCTAAGTGGTTAAGAATTATTTGTAGCATATCTTTATTATCCTATGAAGGTATGTAGAATCTTTAATGATATGCTCTGTTTGATTCTTAATATTGGTCATTTATGCCTTTGTTTTTTCTTTTTCCGTCTTGTTAAAGGTTTCAATTGTATTGGTCCTATCAAAGAAGAAGCTTTTCTTTCATTGATTTTTCTGTATTATGCTTGTTTGTCTTTAATTTCATTGGTTGCTGCTCTTATTTATATTATATCTTCCTCTGCTTATTTTGGGTTTATTTTGTTCTTTTTTTTCCCCCCTATGTTGCTGAGGGCAGAGGTTAGATTACCCATTTGACATTCTTCCTTTTTTCTAATATGCATTCAATACTCTCAATTTCCCTCTTAGTACTGTTTTAGGTGTGTCCAATAAATTTTGATATGTTCTTTTTTTTAAATTGAGACTTCCTATTTTCCCTTTAGATTACTTAGAAGTGTGTTGTTTAGTCTCCAAAGTATTCAAATATTTTCCTGTAAGTTTTCCATTAGTGGTTCCATTAAGTCAGAAAGCACACAGTGCATGATTTCAGTTGTTTTAATTTGCTGGCATTTATTTTATATTCCAGGATATTGTCTTCTGTTAGAAAGTATTTTCTGCTGTTTTGGAGTGGAGTGTTCTACAATGTCAGTATGTCGATTGATGACATTGTTGAGTTTCTCTGTATCCTTGCTTATTTCTTTTATTCATTGGAACATTTTTATGACAGTTGTTTTAAAATCAGATAATTCCAACATCTCTGTCATCTCAGTATTGACATTATTCTTTTTTAATTCAGTTTGTGATCTTACTGGTTATTCAAGTGACAGATGAATTTTTATGAAACTTGGACTTCTTGTGTATTATGTTGTGACCCTGTGGATTTTATTTAAAACTTCTGTTTTAGCTGAGTTTTTTTTGCCGGGGGAGGTCACTGCCTCAACTGGGGAAGTTGTGTACTGCTTTGTCATGCTACTGTAGAAATAGAAGTCCAGATTTCATATTTAACTACTTTAAAACCTGAAAGGGAGCTCCTTGGTATTGTTGGACACGACTGGGACTTCTAGTTCTCACTTGTCCTCTACCAATAACTCCCTGATTGTAGGAGGGTTTATGATGTTTTGTTATTACCCTCTGTGTGGCCTATAGTGACATCACAGGGCAGGGGAGTCTCTTTACTTGTGGGCAGTGGTAAAGGTCTGTCTGTTCTTGGCATCTGCTCAAACTACCCTGTTAAGGGGTGCTTCATTACTGTTGTTACAGAGTGTATCCAGGTTCTCCATCTTACAAATAACATGGAGTTAGTTGGAGAATTGTTATTGCCTAGAGAGGATGATACCACCATTGTTGGGTGGGGGGCATTGTGGTGTGTTATCATCACCTAGTGGAAGTACAACTATAGGCTTTCTTTGGCCTTTGATGGCATGGATGCAGGTAGGCTACACTGTCTTTTGTGCTGTTTGCCTGTGGTAGAGTAGTTTCTGAATTACTGTGCTGCCCTTTTTCTAGAGCAAGCTTTAGGTGGACTATTTTTTGGTCTATACTTGTTTGTGTTTTGAGGTTGTCAGCTTCTAGTGTTTCCAAGTCTGGGTTATAGAAGTCCAAACAAGCAAGCAAACAAACAAAACACAGGGAACTCACCACCTCTTTGTTCCTTGAATGTTGAAGTCTCTAGACTGTCTAACTTATTCTCTCCACTCTTTATAGTGTTCTTGCATTTGTTTTATGTATAATGTCCAGGATTTTTAGTTTTACTTAGCTAGAGAAATAGAAAAAAAAATACATATATACCTTCTTTCTTAGATCAGTGTTCTCTTTACCTTGTTTTTGACAAGGGCAATTCCAGATACCATTATAACCTCAGAAAATATCAATTTGAGTATGTATACTAATATATGTAGATTCAGGATTAAGGAAAGAAAATGGGTTATTACTAATTCTTACTATTAATGAAAAATTATTAAAGTTATATGCTCCATTGATAAGAAGTATTTATATATGAAAGCTAGATAAGTATGGAATTTTATACTTAATAGGTACTTCCATATTACCAACCCATAACTTTGCCTTTATTTTTGCACTAACTTTTACATAAACTTTACGTTGTTTTAATTTTAATCTTCATTATGTCATTCCTTTTCTGAATTGGGAGTATTTTCTCTTCTTTAATGATCCAGACTAATTAATTCATTTGACAGGTTAACTCTTTAGAGTTTTCATGGCAAATGAAAAGAAAACATATTCTCCCTTTATTTATTCAAGTTTAATAATGATGAGTATGTTGAAGAGTGAGAAATTAACTGTGGTTTTTCTTTTTTTTTTAATATGAGACTATATGTAACCTTCCTTTCCTTCTTTTACTTTATTCTTTTCCTTGTATTAGGTTTTGGTACCTTAGAATAGTAAGCCAAACTGGAGTCAAACATTGACAGGGTATATCCTGGATCTTATTGATCTGGAACCAATTTATTAAACTTAGCATTTTCAAATAATTTCTACAAATTGGTAGCTGTGTGTGATTTTCCTGCAGTTATTATGAATGGTTATGTCCAGAATTCCTGTTTTCAATATTAGGTTAAACCCTATTGTTGTGACTTGAACTCATCACCTCCGTGGGAAAGAAGTCAGGAAATTGTATCCGATGTCATTCTTCAGCTGTCATGGATCATTCTAAAGGGCAGAAAGCGTTGCATAGAAACAGGTGCCCGGGAGCTAACTTACCTGGAAAAAGGGGAATAATAGTATAACAGAGGCTTCCACCTGCCTCTGGTTGGGCCTAGTTAAAATCTGTGAAGTTACCTAAACTCTTCAGTGAAAAAATGCTTCACAAATATAAGATACATTGTCCCTTGCATGTGATTTAAACAGAAACTGCCAAGGATATTCTTCCTCCTATTCGATGCATGCTCATTATTTTGAGCATTGGAGCTGATCATCAGTTTTCTTTATTGTTTTATATTTTAAGTATATACCACTCTTATTCCCATAGAAGAACTTTATTTGCTTGAATCTTTTCTCCTCTGGTAAAGAGGTAAGAGTTATTTAAAGTTACATGATCCAAATGAATATTTCCAACTAGTGTATTATTATGCTTGTTATTTTGCTTAATTCTTTGGTTATTGATTAACCAGTACTTTTGCAGTTAAACGAAGGAAAAGACAGGAGAGGAAATAAAATATGGCTGTTACTTTGTCAATTGCAAGGACACATTAAATGAAAGAGTTATATTTCTTACTTTTTTGGCTGTTTTTTCTCTGGTTGTGATAGGAATTGATATTTGTCATGTATTATAAAAATAATTTTTCACTTAGTTTTTTGTAAAACAAAATTTTGTTAAATTATGATTAAAAATTTGATAAGGTTTTCCAGTTTTTGTCATCAAATTAATGATAATAAAGTTTTTATGTTGACATTATAATCTCAGCTTAAATCTTCCAACCTTTTATGGCAATCCTAAGTAAAGACATTAATTACTTAATCTATATTATAGCTTTCTGGTTGTTCTAAAAATTGAAATTTACAGACCAATGTTCTAAGCTGGCTTCCAAATTGTATCTGAATGGAAAGGTGCTATATTTTTATTTACAGATATTTCCTAGTTTTTGATTTGATGTTAGAAAATATTTTATGTATTTTTAATAGGAATAGTGTTGAATAAATTAAGACAAGAAACTGGGGCACCTGGATGGTGCAATTAAGCTTTCAGCTCTTGGTTTCTGCTCAACTCTGATCTCAGGGTCCTCGGATTGAGCCCCACTTTGGGCTCCGTGCTCCACACAGAGTCGGCTTGTGTTTCTTTCTCCTTCTCCCTCTGTACCTACCGCCTGTTCTCTTCTCTCTCCCTAATAAATAAAGTAAATCTTTAAAAAAAAGGACAAGAAACTTTAAAACTAGGCTTATTAAAACTAAACTTACTGTACTCATTTTCCAAAACATTCATATATCAAAACATTATATTGCACACTCTAATACAAAATTATGTGAATTATATTTCAATAAAACTGGAGAAATTGATTTACTAAAAGTCATACAACAAGAAATTCACAATCATGGTAGCTTGCCTTTCATATATTGATAATTCATTATTGAACATATTTATTTATAAATAAATGCCTTATTTCCTTGAATCTTCTTTATTTTAGGAGGATTTTGTTTTTCTTTATTTTAATAAAGAGCTAGAGAGTAACCGAGAATAGACAACATTTTTGTCCAATGTAGTGTATCCCAAACAATTTTTGCAGAACATTTAATAGTCATGGAAGCTCCAATTTTAGAAATTTATTACATGAAGTTCACAACAATGTTAAGGTTATATCATCATGCACATCATTGTTTCCCTAAGGCTGAGATGCTAGTTTTAGAAAGATAATACTCTTCTAATAAATAACAGTAACAAATAAATTTGACCATTATTTGTCTATCTCATTTATTCTTTTCTTTTTTTTTTTAGATTTTTTTTAAGATTTTTAAGATTTTAAGATTTTTTTTTTAAAGATTTTATGTATTTATTTATTAGGCAGAGAGGCGGGCAGAGAGAGAGAGAGAGAAGCAGACTCCGGGCTGAGCAGAGAGCCGATGCGGGGCTCGATCCCAGGACCCTGGGATCATGACCTGAGCCGAAGGCCGAGGCTTTAACCCACTGAGCCACCCAGGCACCCTCGTCTATCTCATTTTCTTATATTCTTTGTCATTTTTTTCTTTTTACCAACAACAACTTACTCCTCTCCTTTTCTCTTCTTTCTTCTCATAAAAAAAGAAAAAAAACAAACAATTTATGTAAACTAAAGTGCCTTGTTTCCTTTTCAATATAACATATATCTTTAGCTTTCCAGATAATCAGTTGAGAGAGCCAGGAAAATATATTTTACTTTTTAAAGATTTTATTTATTTGAGAGAGTAAGTGAGTGAGAGAGAATTGGAGCAGGGAGAAGTGGCAGACGTAAAAGGAGAAGCAGACTCCCCTCTGAGCAGGGAGCCAAACATGTGGTTCAATCCTGGGACTCTGGGATCATGACCTGAGCCAAAGGCAGATGTTTAACCAATTGAGCAACCCAGGAACCCCAAGAGAGCCAGGGAAATACATTTTAATAATATAGCATGATGTTGCCTAAAGTAGAGAATCTAGATGAGGACATGTTTGCCAGGTTCTGACACCAACCCATCATTCTTGCTTTTGAACTATTCTTCCAATAAAGCATTGTAGAATTTATTGGTAGTCTTGCCTGTGAAGGCTCTTTCTTTCCTTCATCTGTTTCCTGTGGTTTAAAAACCCATCAGAATTCATCAAAGCCCATTGTTAAGAAGTTTAGGTTACTACAGAATATAATTTGAGATTATTAAAAAGAATATTTTTCAGTCATGTTTTCTATGTGCTCAATTTTAGAATAGGTAAAAAGTGTGAAATATTATAAAGTGTTAACTTGAAATTATTGTTAGTATAATTTTACAACCATCATAGTGATGTGTCTGTATCAATCTTGGTTGAAAATATATGAGAAGAAATTAAAATTGAGTTGATTTTTAGTAAAAGCTAAAACTTTGAGTGTTTTTATTATTTCTTTTTCTATGAAGATAAACGAAATAACATTTAAATGTCTTTCAAAAAGCCATTGAACCTTTTTTATTTCCAAAAATAAGGAATAAGTACATCAAAAACTTACCCAGATTCATCAAATTGATGTTATTTAATTCAGTTCCAATTTGTGGTAAAGAAAAGAGGATGATTGGACCCTAAATTGGGTCAGAGGGTGTACTGATAATATTTAGAAAAATACTTTTACCTACATGTTTGAAGCTTAATATAAATGAATTAGAAAAGTGCTAACAATGTATGGGCTGTGGATCTATACCAATGTGCTAACTGCTGGTTTCCAGGTGAACTTTGTTGGGAAAACTTTTATAGCAACTTACTTGTTTTAACATCCAGATATATGATCAGTGGACTTGTTTTGCTAAGCGGGGTATATTTTATGAAATAATTGGTTTATGATAGATTACATTAAAAGATGTCTTTCAATCTTACAAAACAAACCGAGGGTTGATGGGGGGAGGGGGGTTGGGGGGTGAGGTTATGGACATTGGGGAGGGTATGTGCTATGGTGAGTGCTGTGAAGTGTGTAAACCTGGCGATTCACAGACCTGTACCCCTGGGGATAAAAATATATTATATGTTTATAAAAAATAAAATTAAAAAAAAAAAGAAATAGTACGAAGGTTAAATAGCAATATTGTATTTTTAAACTACTTCAAAAATAAGTCACTCATACATATAGCTCACCTCAGGCATTGTGAACCAGTGCATTCTTTTGCTTTATTTTTAAAAAATTTAAATGTTTTAAAAGAAGGTTTAGGTTTATGGTAAAATTCAATAAAATGAAAATTTGATATGATAAAAAAATAAATAAAATAAATAAAAATAAAATAAAGAATAAAATAAAAATTTAAAATTAAAAATTAAAATGTAAAAAAAATTAAAAATAGTTAAAAATAAAAAAAATAGTTAAGTCAAATTCCATTTTTTTTTTCCACTTTAGAGAAAGTGTATATAAATATAATGGAGGATCCAGGGGCGCCTGGGTGGCTCAGTGGGTTAAGCTTCTGCCTTCCACTTGGGTCATGGTCTCAGGGCCCTGGAATCGAGCCCCTCATCGGGCTCTCTGCTGAGCGGGGGTCCTGCTTCCCCCACCCCCTCCTGCCTCTCTGCCTGCTTGTGATCTCTGTCTGTCACATAAATAAAATCTTTTAAAAAAATAATGGAGCATCCAATTTTGTGCTTAAGTTGGGTGTACTCCCTAAATGAAGCATATGGATTATGAACTTTGATGAGGGAGATCTTTTTGGGGGAAACTTTTGACTGCTGAAGTAACAGGTCAAACAGGATCAGGTTGATTGTATGTTGATGGTAGTGCGGTGAAGGCTTTCAAGAACATTTCTTAATTGTTTTTTTAAATGAGAGACACATTTTAGGCAAGTGTTTCAATTAGCTATGGAGTTTGGTCCAAATTGCTTCAAGATAAGATTTTTTTTATTATCCTAAAATGAGTCATCCAGACACAGAGTATGTAGGCTGGTATGGTTTCATAGGACTCAGTTTTTCTTTTGTCCTTATATGTGACCTTCATTCTCATACTTGCAAATGGTCACTGTAGTGTCAGTCCGCATATTCTGGCTGGAAAAGGGGAAGGACAAGGCAAAAGGCACCTTTCGTCGAGGACTGCCATTCCTTTTGGAGATTATTGAGCCATTACACTCAAGAACTTACTCATAATTCATTAGAAAAAATAATGCTTTGTATTCTTCCATATCTGAAATAATGGAAGCGTAATTTTTTTTTAAAGATTCGATTTATTTATTTGAGAGAGAGAGAGAGTAAGAGAGAGCATGAGAGGGGAGAGGGGAGGGTCAAAGGGAGGAGCACACTCCTTGCAGAGCTGGGAACCCCATGCAGGACTCCATCCTGGGACCCTGGGGTCAGGACCTGAGCAGAAGGCAGGCGCTCAAGCAGCTGAGCCCCCCAGGTACCCCACTGTAATTTCTTTTTAAGCTGAGAACAGGCCTGTGCTAGAGGAAGTGGAGTTATGTCAGTTGGGAGGAAATAGAGAATGGATATTGGGTAATCACTCAGCAGTCTCTGCCATAGCGGTTGTTGATATTCTGCAGCTGAACACGCTTGGAGCTCTGAACGTCGGAACTTCTTTTGTTTCCAAAAAGGCAGCAAATTTAGATCAAATTTTGTTTGGAGTCATCTGTGTCTGATCCTTATGGTCTTCCAGGGCCTTATTCTTCTGACAGTGTTCTTATTGACACTTTTTTTTTTTTGGCGGGGGGTCTTGCTAAGTGCTTTTATTCTTTGATAAAATGATACAGATTGAAAAATTCTGTGAAAGAAACACTTTGAATTAAAACAGACCATTTGAATAGAGAAACTACATTCTGTTCAGAAAATTAATAAGGCCCAATCTTTGGTTCCTTTTCCAGTAAAATGTTCTATTCATTCACATTAATATCTGTTAATGAAAGTAATATGGCTCAGTCCTTAATTTTATTAACTGTGGTGAATAGTCCTGCTTCTGAGAGGAGTTTAGGCACAGATACTCAACTGGATATATAGGTAGTATATAGTAAGCTTTAAAGGTGCCATAATTTATAGGAGGCAAAAGTATATTAATTTAATTCAGATATTACATTTTAGTGACTATGAATAGAAATCCTATGTCATACATTTCAGTAGTTTCCTTGATTCAAGATGTGATATTATGGTTTTCCTTGGCTTTATATTCTCAAAATTCATAGCTTAGATAATTATTGTGTTAAGTGTAGGTACAATTCATTTATAATATATGCTTGTACATTTTAGAGTTATTATGACTGTATTTTGTATTTTCAAAGAAGTAAGATATATTTAAATATTTTAAACAATATTTTCTTTGTTTTTACAACTTTAGATATGGTTTGGTGTGACTACACAGTCAAAAACTTTAAGGACCACATTTCTATTCTCTTCATTTTTTTCTTCCATGATATCTTTTACATTAGGGAGCTTAACTATATGAATGTGCATTAGATTTACTAACTAGTACTCTTAAAACATTTTGGCTTCTCTAAATAACATTGGTTAGTGTTTCTTTATAGATATTTCTATCATGGCAAATCCTAGAATAATAAAATATTTCCAGTGGACAAAAGTTTAGCGATTAGTTCAGAGTCTCATTTTTATAGAAAACGAAACAAAAGCACAGATTAATCTTATCCTAGGTCAATAAAGCCCCTTATTTGGTAAGGTGGATTAGAACTTCGTTCTTTAAATCTTTCCTTTTTTTAATCGCCGTCTCAAAGAAATTTGCACACCACGTAGAAGTCCCACTCTAGTTATTTTAGAATGCTATTGGAAGACCTATATTCAGGTTTTAGCTTTATCTCTTAAGTACTGAATAACCTGGGGCAAAGTACTTGTATGTTAACAGTTTTCTGTAAAACTGGCAAATGCCGTGTAACTAACAAATTAACACAATTGCTGTGAGGATCAAATGAAATGCATGTGAAAAACACTAGAGTCTAATAATAGTATCAACAAGAAGAATCATTATATTTCTATGGCACTTTATTATTGTTTTAGTGCCTTCCTCATTTGACCTGCTTATTTTTCCTATATTGTATACAGAGAACTCATGAAAAATATTTCTTTACGTCATGATGCTGAATACAAGTAGGAAAATTTACCTTACGATTTTAGCATGATTTAATTTATGACTTTATTAACTTTACAAATTGATTAAAATTAATTTATACAGATATTATTATCTGCAGTATCAAATAACTAAATATTAGGAACTTTAGTAAAGTCATTTGATGCTAGATAGTTCTACAAATATGTTTGATACTCGTGAGTCAGAGTACCTTCATGGTACTGATTTTAGTGTCTATTTTCCAGAAAACAAAAACATAATTTTTTGCTGAGGTAAGTATCTCTTGTATATTCGTGGCTAAATACCATTCACAGTTTTATAATTAGATGTGAATTTTTTTCAAATCATCATTACTTCTTTCCATCATCTTTCTTGGTCTTCAAAATATCTATTTATCCTTCAAGGTCCCAATGAGGTACTACCACGTTTGAGAATCTTTTCCTGACTTATCTTTTAATTTGTGTAACTCTTTAAAAATTTTAATTCCAGTGTAGTTAACTTACAGTGTTAACTTACAATGTTATAACAGTTTCAGGTGTTTAATACAGTGATACAACAATACCATATAGTACTCAGTGCTCATCAAGATAAATGTACTCTTAATGCCCTTCACCTATTTCACACATCCCTTAATTTATATAACTTTGATAACTTGTATAAGGATATACTAGAAAATCTTCAAAATGTCTTCCTTAAAACATTTTAGATATTTGGCTTTTTCTAAATAAAAAAATTTTTTTTATTTCTAGTTTATTTGATTCTTCATCATGTATTTTCAGCAAAGATTGTGACAAACATATGTCATTACTATGCTTATCAACACATACTAACATATTCCCAAACATATCATGTTTATGCATAAACACAGATAAGACAAAATGGAAGTATTATGGAGCATCTTATTTTTATATTGGTTATAGTGTATACTAAGGTTTCCAAGATATTTTCTATAAACATGAAAGAAAAGAAAACAAAATTAGTCCAAGTTATTTTTAGGTAGCATATGCAAATAAATACTTGATGCCAACTTAAATGCTTTAGAATATCTAATTCATTGTTATTGTTAAGTTTAATAAGGTGTGGTGGGGATATCCTGCTGTCTTATTAATTAATAGCAATCTGTCAACACACTTTTCACTTGCATAAAATTTTGGTAATGTGATATTCATGAATTGTTTTAGGAGTTTATATATTCTTAATATATGAATTATGCATAAAAGTGTATGTGTGTGTGTGTATATATATATATATATATACATATATATATCTAAGAACAGATAAATAGAAATTATAAGTTGCTATCTTAGTTTGCCCATAAAAAGTAAGTTTAGCAGATAACAGAAAAATTAACACTTTTCAGAAATTTTAAGAAAAATATAGGTGAAACAAACTAATTTTTATCCTTAATATTATGAAGAGATATTTCTTTTTTTTTTTTTTAGATTTTTTTTTTAAATTTTTTTGACAGACAGAAATCACAAGTAGGCAGAGAGGCAGGCAGAGAGAGAGGAGGGAGCAGTCTCCCCGCTGAGCAGAGAGTCTGATGCGGGGCTCGATCCCAGGACTCTGGGATCATGACCTGAGCCGAAGGCAGAGGCTTTAACCCACTGAGCCACCCAGGTGCCCCTGAAGAGATATTTCTAAGGGGACTACATTTTATGAGTTTTGTCATTAATTTTGGTGTGAGGGGTTAAAACTTTTTAAAATTGAGAACTGGTTGGAGTTTTGAGATAACGCAACCTATAGCTTGTCTGAGTTGGTTACTCCCTAAATTTTACAATTTTACTTACTTGGCTTACATAGTATTTCTGTGGCGTTGAGTATTCTAAGGAGATGGGTGTTGGAGTTGAGAAGCAACCAGAAAGACAATGATCTTTTCAGTCAAGAAACAGAATTGCTAAATTCTTTTGAGTAGAGAGAGAATAATTGGGGATGAGACTCGGAATAGCATGGGCAAAGTAGGAGGTCATGAACGTTCATGACATATCAGGGAATGTGAATCCAGTTTGGAGAAGATTAGTGAGAGATTATCTGGAAGATAGATTGAGGTTGAATTTTGGGAGTTATTGAATGCTGTACTAATGTGAAGTTATATGAGACTTGATAAAAGTATAAGGAGAGACCATTTCAAATAGTCCTGTCCAGCATTGGTGTGGAAGATAAGAGCCAAATGAATTTATGAGAACTTTCAACTGGCAGAATGATAGAAATAAAAGGAAGGGGATGGCATTAAGAGATATTTTGGAATTGGTTTAAAAGTATTCATGTAATTAGGTGAGGGTGAAGAATGTAGTAGAAGGAGGTCTCCAGCATTATAACAGAATTTATAACATGGCAGACTGGAAGACCAGTGATACAATTTTAATAGATTGAAATCACAGGGGATGTAAGAGTTGGGGTTACTAGGAAAGGGCAATTAATGGTTGTAGGATGTTTCAGTTTTCCTGAAAATCTTGGTTGTGTTTGTTGTTCCTTATGCAATTGATAATGCATTGTTTTGGAACTTAGAAGCAACTCCAAGGTTAACTTGAGATAAGAGTTGGGCATAATATGTATACAGTAGCCATAAGCCAAAAAAGAATTGTAGAGTAACAGCATGTTTAAAAATGGGACTCTGACGAACACTTCCATTTAAAGATGTAATAGAGGATGAGGTGTCAGTGAAGGAAGCTGAGAAGAATTAATATTAAATAGGGATTAAGAAGGGGACGTGGGGGCGCCTGGGTGGCTCAGTGAGTTAAAGCCTCTGCCTTTGGCTCAAGTCATGATCCCAGGGTCTTGGGATTGAGCCCCGCATTGGGCTCTCTGCTCGGTGGGGAGCCTGCTTCCTCCTCTCTCTCTGCCTTCTTGTGATCTCTGTCTGTCAAATAAATAAATAAAATCTTAAAAACAAACAAACAAAAAGAAGTGGATGCAGAAGGGGAGGACAATGGTGCAGAAAGATAGTACTGAAGAGAATTTTAAGAGAAACAATAAGGGCACCTGGGTGTCTCAGTCAGTTAAGCAGCCAACTCTTGATTTCCTCTCAGGTCAAGATTTTGGGATCCTGGGATGGAGCTCCGGGTCAGGCTCCATCCTAACGAGGAGTCTGCTTCAGGGTTCTCTCTCTCCCACTGCCCCTCCCTCTTACCCTGCTCTCTCTTTCTCAAATAAATAAGTAAATCTTTAAGAAAAAAAAGGGGGGGACATTAATGCCATAAGTTATAGAAGTTAGATCTGAAAATGCATGGCTCTATGAACATGTGGTTCCTATTGCATATTGAGATGTGGTAATATACAACATACTGGCTAGGAATTTATTTGGGAGCATAGGAAATAAAGGGAATTGGACCTTGACAATTTTAAATTGAGATTTAGCAAAGGAAATTGTGTTGCCCATGAGGTACTTCTAGTAAATGGCAGTGTAAAGACACATCTGTATCTAAAGAAACACAATCCTAATTTTTGTTTTCCATTGTGTCATGTTGTCTCTCCAAAAAAAAGGAAGTATGGGTAGAAAACAAACCAAAAATTAAAGGGGAAGATGAATGAAGCATACATTAAGTAAAATGGTGGGGAGAGGTGGACTTGGGGACTCTAATGGTGATCATTATGTGGGTCTGTGTATCATATATCTTTTAGTGTATTCCCAGGTAATTATAATAAATGTTATTTAGGTGGATTTTATCCTCACCACTACTGTTTGAAGTTGGGGAAAGTGATTTTGGAGTTTCATCAGCTTATTGCTTTTATTTTTAAACATAAGAGGTAGCTCTGTAAATTCTCATGCACACGCTTGTAAAAGGCCAGTAAATGGTTAAAAACAGCTACTATTTCATAGGCAGTATAATTTAAGAAATTAGGGCAATAACCTTACCTAAGTATTGGATATTCAGAGACTCAAGTTATCATAATTTACAATTCAGAAATATGAATTGGAAATATTCATTTTAATTAGGAAGATACACTTGGAAATGAAGTAATTTTTTTAAGGTAATTTCCTTGGTGAGTGTTTTACTGATCACTTGAATTTATTTACCACACAGATGTCACAATAAAATAGGTATTTATGGGTCAGTTTTTAATTAGAAATAATGGCTTGTAGAGCTGAAGTGATGAATCATTTTATCCATATATTGGCATAAGTGGCTTTAGTGAAAGATGATCCCATCGACAGCTTTGGAGTATCCTAACTGAACACTTTGTCTTTTGAAACACAACAGAATCTGTCTGCCATTTCAGTTTATATTCAAAAGCTATCTCAGCAGTGAGATAGAAAGATAATCAAAATATTAACTTATCTTTGGAAACAAACAGGTAATTTTGCCTTTCATCATAACTGAAGCATTTTATAAATTAATAGAAAAATAAGTTATATGGCTACATATTTCTAAATGTAAATGGGATTGGAAGGGAATCAACCAACCTTTTCAGATTTATGAGCATGAGTGCAATAGTCTTGTTGATGAGATGGCTTCGCAGGTATGAAGGATATGTCATTCAGAAGGACACATTGATTCGGGTTAGTTCTTTTCTGTTTGTTTGCATTTAATTATGTCCTAAAAGGATTGGTACAGAGAATAAAATATACATGAACTAGCACTTCTGATTTATAAAAGTATACCAATGACATTTCAATTTAGAGTACAACCTCTGTAGGGAGACTAAGACTTTGTACATGTAACTTGCATTAAAAATATTGAATTCAAATGAAAATTTATTCCTATTTCTCATTCTTTTAGCCAAGTTATTTTATTCCTACTGAAATGTACATTTTTAACATTGCTTGTACTTAAAACCAGCAGTCCATAAAACTGAGATATGAAAATAAATACAGCTTGAGAAATTTATATACTTAATTTTGTTCTTTGTTCATTCCTTATAAAGGTGGTATTTCTCAGTGTCCCTTAGATAATACAGAATTAAGCAATTGTACCTAACACTAATTCACTTTGCATATTTAGATTTTTCTTGTGAATGCACTCCATATCTGATATCTTGGGATCAGAATGTATTTTACTGAGGATTTTGATACTAAGGATAGCAGAGCTTTAGGGACAACATTAAAACCAGGAGCTCAGGAAAGCCTCTAGGTGCTGTTAAAATAATAATGAGTCTTAAACAGTTGTCTCAAACTCAGTGTCTTTCGTGTTCAAATAATCATTGATTGCTTATATCCATTCTCCTCCCATAAATCCTGGCCTTTTCCCGAAGTTGGAGATATCTGTGTAAGATAAACTGGCCCTCTAATTTTAAATTACTTATCATTGTAATCATTATCATCATCACTAGTAACCAAGAAAAGAGGTGGATTGGGATGTAGCCTTTGTATAGTTTGTGTCCATTTAATTTTAAACAGTCTGTCTTGGTGAGGAATCTGAGGTAAAATTGTTTGGACCGTGAAATAGGATCTTTAAGGTGCTTTAAACAATCCCTCTATGAAACAAGACCAAGAGACATGAGGGCCATCTGGCATCAGCATCTGTCCCCCTTCCCCACACTGGCTGCTCTCACTGGATAGTAGGTGCCCCTTTCTTTGTTAGGGGAAGTGGTTGTCTCTTCAGAGACCAAACACTCAACAGAAGATGGCCTACTGAGATAAAGGACAGCTGTTTTTCATGAGTGCTTTGTCTTAGCTAACTGGACCGGTTTGCTACCAGTTCTAACAAGTTCCATCGACATCAAACTGTTCTTAAGTTTTGTGTATTACACAGAGAACAAGCCTAAATACCAACAGAATGAGCTGGAATATGACAGATTCCTGTTGTAAAATCATCGTATAAAAAATGATTGGAATAAAACGAAAGCAAGAAAATCTGAAAAGACAGAGTAATATTAAATCTTCCTCAGGCCGGAAGGCATTTGAAGTTACAATATTGATGTCAGTAATACCTTATAATATACTTGTCTAATAGAGTCTTATAATGTTTAAAAAAATAATTTAAGCCCTTAATAAAATATAATAATCTCAATAATACTTTCTGTCTAAGTGACTATGGATAAGTTAATTTTTTTTCTGCTTTAGCTTCCTTGTAAGTAAAAAGAAGATAATAGTTACTACTTCATAGTTTTGTTATGGTGATTGAGTAAATATAGGTTGAGTGTTCGGAAAGGTTCTAGCACAAAGTAAGTTAAATATTTGCTATTATTTTTTAATCATTAGTAATAGGAAAGTGAACCTACTGGGCTTTCTTGGAGCCTTTTGTAGAATCAGTTGCTTTGTTTGATGTATGTAAATCAATCAATTTTTCCGCTGAAGAATTAGTGTCAGACTGAGTTCTTGATACCGGATTATTTTAAGATATAATTGAAATTGTGCTGCCACATTTATGATTCTGTGAGTATCATACTTTTTTTTTTTTTAAGATTTTATTTATTTATTTGGCAGACAGAGATCACAAGTAGGCAGAGAGGCAGGCAGAGAGAGAGAGGAAGGGAAGCAGGCTCCCTGTTGAGCAGAGAGCTGGATGCGGGGCTTGATCCCAGACACTGGGATCATGACCTGAGCTGAAGGCAGAGGCTTTAGCCCACTGAGCCACCCAGGCGCCCCAGTATCATACAGTTTTATTTGTCATAATTCTAAAGACAAAAACTTTGACTCTTTTAAGTCATTATTTCATACTAACTTGGTTGTGACTGTTTTCTTCTGTGCTCATTCATTTTTAATGGATTTCATATATACTATGCAAATAAGAGTGGAAGGGAGGCTTTAACTTTTAGAAGGCAAGAGAAACCTGATAAGTAACAAGTAGGTTGGACTCTTCTTAATCCTAAATTAGTGTTGCAAGTGTCTCATTAATTATGATACTTTTCTTACTTAAACTTGGTGTTTTTGTTGTTTCTGGTATAGGCATACAGTTACTAGTTTCTTAAAGTTCAGCATAAGGATACACTATAAACCAGTAGTCTTATAAGGTCTATTTTAACATTTAGAAGTAGAAGTCCTCAAGAAAATTGTGGAACAGAGAAGTGAAATCATTATTTTTCTGCATTCTAATGACTCTTGTATTTCATCTATACTGCTGGTCAGTGTCTCATGTGTATTTGTATCATTTTGATCTGGGCTTGTTATTCACAAAGACTGCATTACGTGCATTATTCCCCTTCCAGTTCACAGCCCACAATAGATTTCTATTCAGCCCACAATAGATTTCTTATCACTTAGGAGGAATTTAATAAAAGTTTGTTAAATATATCAATATATACACATTGTATAAGATGTTTCAATATTGTATTAGGTGGTGAAATGTTTACAGAAGCATGCATGACTTTTGATCATTTGTAATTTCATGATATTGCATATTTTTTAATTACTCTATCAGGCCACCTCTTCTCTCTATGTTGCAAAGTATGACGGATAATTTCCAGTCTCATCTTCCTTAAGTTTCAATAGTATTCAAAATATTGAATTCTCCTCCTTTTTTAAAATGTAATGAACCAAATTATGTCTCTTATATTTATTTTTCAGTTGAAGGCAAAGCTCTGTGATTTCCCTCCTTTACCTGTTAGTAAATACTGAGCTCACTCTTTTGGTTTTCTATCGTACTTCACCTTTTAACATTCTTGTTCTGTAAATACCGACTTTATGTGACTAACTCACAAATTCACGGACTTTTCTTCATAGCCCCAGACTCCTATATCCAGCTGCCTATTTGACGTCTCAACTTGGATATCTCCTAGGCTTCTCAAAGTTAATATTTTAAAAAGAATTTAAAAAATATGTCTCTGCCCTCCATTGTTGTTCCATTTACCACACTGCTGTATATCATTAAATAAGGCTTTCATCATGGCAACAACTTTTGAATTATTCTTGATATCTCTGTCTTCCCCCATAAGCTACTCCTTCATCAGGTCCTATTAATCATATCCCCCCCCCTCCCAAATATGTCTCAGCTGGATCCAATGTTCATTTTATTCCTAAATACCATTGACTTTGTACATGCCACCTAGTTTTCTGATTCACCTTACTAGAACGTCAGCTTCTTAAGGGCAGGGATTAGATAAGTTAGGATTCTTGTCATTTTTTAAGTGATAGATCAGTACCTGGCTCACAGTAGGCAACAGAAGATATTTGCGAAATGAATGGGTTGATTGGAGTGTCCTGAAGGAGATTCTTCTATAATCACTGATAAATGATACCTTGATAATGATGTCGGCTACAGCAAAATTTCGAAGATTTGCTGGCAAATCCTGTACTGATTGACCCTAAGATTATTTGTGGTAAATTCAAATGACATTTTTTATTGAAATCTTTCTGGAACTTTGACACTATGATACATTTTGACAGAGAGAGTCATGACTTAAATCAAAGCAGTGTTGCAAGTACAATGTGTATATATTTCTTTAATTCCAAATATATGTTATCCAACTATGAAATTACATGTATTCTAATAGTAATGAAATGGTATTTTGATTTTAATCCTTTGTTTCTGAAGTCAGAATAGATAATGGACACATATAGCATAATTTTTTTCTATAAAACTGTCAATGAAAGCTTAATGATTATCCTGAATCCTGCTATTTAAAACAGTTTTCAAATTTGGGATATAATAATTTCAAATCAAGAAGAGTACTTTATACTACTGCACTTAATGAATATTTAGCTTTTTATTCATTAAGTTCAACATTAACTAAAGTTCTTCAGCTATGCCAGTTTCAGTTTTTGGTTAGAGCTGATTTTAAAACATTCAGCTTGATTTAACTGGTAAAAATTGTAAAAATTGAGACTTATAAAAGAGATACATATCATCACGCTAATTTTTGAAACCAAATGGGCTTTGCAAATATTTTCAAATATTAATGAATTATAATTCACATTTATAAGACTGATTCATATGCTAGTATGGCCACTGAGCTTTAAAAATATCAGTTAGTTTCTATGAGATAGTTTTCAAACATTAAATAGTAGAACATAGAATTCGTAATTCCATTTATTATAGATGATGTTGAAGGAAAAAAGTGAGCAACATTTTTAATTTTAGTTGTTTTAAAGATTGTTTCATTGTTTTTATTTTTGTTTTTTATTTAATTTTAATTTTAATTTTTAAGAAGATTTTATTTATTTATTTGACAAACAGAGATCACAATTAGGCAAAGAGGCAAGCAGAGAGAGAGGAAGGGAAGCAGGTTCCCTGCTGAGCAGAGAGTCCTTTGCGGGGTTTGATCCCAGGACCCTCGGATCATGACCTGAGCCGAAGGCAGAGGCTTTAACCCACTGAGCCACCCAGGTGCCCTGTTTAATTGTTTTTAAAGTTGTTTTATTTACTTGAGAGAGAGAGAGAGCATATGCAAGCAGGGGGAGGGGCAGAGGGAAAGAATCTCAAGCAGACTGATTGTGGAGGCTGACAATACAGGGTTTGATCCCATGACCTTGAGATTACAACCTGAGTCAAAATCAAGAGTCTGAGGCTCAACCGACTGAGCCACCTGAGTACTGCTAACTCACTTTTTTGAATGTCAGAACCATTTTGCTTTGCTATATATCTTGAAAATATTTTATCAGCAATACTATAGTTATATATAATTATTATCATATTTTGGTTTATTTTTAGGATTTGACCATTTAAATTTGGTATACTTTGTACAAATAGAACTGTTGTTTTCTTATGGAGGTTATAGTCCATAAAATTAATATTGAATCTTTGACTTTGCCGTTTATTTAGTTTTCTTTCATGATTGAAGTATTTCTCATCATTTCAAAAGGAGTTCAGGCTCACTAATAAGAAGGAAAGATAATAGTAAATATAGAGAGCAAAAAGTAGAGGTCCCATTGTAATCCTCTGCTTAAATTTCAACTCTGACATTTATGAATTCTTCATAAATATCTTAAATTTTCCACACTGGTATATTTCTTGATGAATGTATATGTGCCCATTTTCAGTGTGAAAATAGGTTGGTTCAGGTTTCTACATATAGACTCGACAAGTTATTTTGTCATATTCTATTGTTTGTATACTGTCCCGTTGTAGAGTATGAGTTTCATTCCTTCTGACCTTCTCCTCTGATCAATGTATAATCCACAATGTTTATCCCTCACCTGGACAGCTGTTTTAGACTCTGATCCGGTCTTCCACTGCCTCTGTTGTCCCCTGAGAGCCCATTCTCTATGAAATAGCCTGTGAAATAGTCCCAAAAGGTAAAACAAATCTAATCACTTCCGTGCTTGGAGCTTTTGAATTAGAAATAGCTAATTGGGGGGAATAAGAAGGATAGCTAGTTATTTTGGGGCATCCAAATTAATGTTATCACTGGGATATGAATCTTCATTGTGTCAGTTTTATTTATTAGTAGTCTCTTTTATACCAGTCATCATTACAAAATCTTAAAGATCTCAAGATAGTAACTTTTTTTTTAAAAGATTTTATTTATTTATTTAACAGAGAGAGATCACAAGCAGGCAGAGAGGCAGACAGAGAGAGAGGGGGAAGCAGGCTCCCCGCTGAGCAGAGAGCCCGATGTGGGGCTCGATCCCAGGACCCTGGGACCATGACCTGAGCTGAAGGCAGAGGCTTTAACCCACTGAGCCACCCAGGCACTCCTCAAGATAGTAACTCTTAATATTAGACTTTGTCAGATAGTTCTAGGAATATTTCAGGATTCATATTAAAATCCTTATGAACACTGGGCCATTTGATATTCCTGTCCATGCTTACCCACCCAAGAGCATTGCCTGTGTATTACAGATTTCCTTTTGCAGGCTATTCTTATGTCTAAACTGTTGTCTTCTATGTCTGTCAGCAGTTTGTATATTGTAAAATGTTAAGAGTCTATTCTTGGGTCATTTATTTTTTAAAGAGGTTGTAAAACATTGTTCCTTACCTAGAATATAGGAAATATCTTTGCTAGATCAAAAAATTTCAATCTTAGGCAAGATTAGATGGGAGATAAGTTCAAGAAGTATTTGAAAATATTCTCATTTGCATTTATGATATTCTCATATTAAAAAAATGCACTTTGTGTCAGTTTACACATGGATAGGGATCTATACCAGCTTCATAGTGTTTGTTCTTCTTTATGAGTGCCTCAATTTTTTTTTTTTAAGATTTTATTTATTTATTTCACAGAGTGAAAGAGAGCATCCGCAGGGGGAGTGGCAGGGAGAGGGAGAAGCAGGCTCCCAGCTGAGCAGGGAGCCTGATGCAGGTCTCGATCCCACAACCTGGGATCATGACCTGAGCCAAAGGCAGACACTTAACTGACTGAGCCACCCAGGCATCCCCAAGTGCCTCAGTTTTAATAAGGACAAGATAACTGAGTGTTGTGTACATATATGTGTTTTGTGTGCGTTTGTTCATGTGCATTTGCTTTTCTGGTAATAAATATGTAAACTTATATTCCAAGGTTTTCCATATATATTAATGAATATACATGCTGTTTTAATAATTGCATGTTGGTGGTAAGTCAGCTGAGAGAGCTGCAGTTATTTTTTTAGAAACTTATAATACATACAGTCTGTCAGTTTGAGACAAAATAAGAGAGTGTCTCATTTTATGATCATTTTCATCCTTTCTAGCCCTAGTGCGTTTTCTTGTCTCTACTAATCACCTTTCTTCTGTCTCTATTCTCGAGTGATTTTTAATCTTACTTTTCTTAAAATACAAAAACAATTTTATATATTCTAGCATATTTAAAAATATGTAGAAAAAATAAATTGGTTCCTAATACAAGATATATGTAAATTAAGAAAAGAAAATATACATACATTTGAAGCTTGCATAATATATAAATACTTTTTTTATAAATTTGGTATTTATTTTAAAAACTAAATTAGTATTTAAATGTTTAGAGACCTGGGGTACTCTAAATAACTCCATTAATATGAAGGGACAAAAAGAATTAATTTCATTTTGCCATGTGATCAAGATTAAGAGATGATGGGTACTGTGTTAATTTTATGATTTCAAAAGTGAGTTGCTCCAGTATAGTGTAATACTCTTGTCAGTACTGGTTAGTAGATCTTCTTTAGCTTCTTGGTCTTAGCAGCTTTAGAATTTGTTTGTTGGAAGAATTAAAGGTGACAACTCTAAATCATTTTTTGCTTCTCTTTAAAGTATTTCCAAATTTTATTTATGGAATAAAAGTTTATATACATGGAATTTGATCAGCAGCCCACCCTAAATGGGCCATGATGTGTCCAAGATTACTTCTCATATGGATAAACCTATTCTGATTCGTGTTCGTTTGCTTATGCAGTCCATGAACCCATTAGTGATGTCGCTCTGTTTCCTGTATTCATACTTATGATGCACATCTAACTGGGCAGTGTTTTCTTTCAATGAGCACATAGTTCAGCTGATCATGGTTGATTTGGGAAGAGTGACTTATAGATAGTTATGAGAAAATGTACTAAGTTTCTTAAAACTTCCTAAGTACATACTTATAAAATAGTATTTACACGGGATATTGCTGAATATATAGGAGAACAATGAACTCTCCCAGTGTTCACAAAGAATCAAGTTGTAGGGGATGATGGGACCTGGGTTTGGTGGTGGTTCATTCCTGGTAGGGTGAATATGTTCAAAGACCCAGTGGTGTGAAACAGCATTCTGTTCCCCAAAGTTAAAATGTAGAAATAGAGCAATTTCCCTATAACTGTTGAGGTCATTTTTTTTTTTTTTTGAAAACTCTAGTGGTAAGATTTATAGATGAGAAAATTAATACCTTCTATGAAATACAGGTTGGAATCCCTAGTCATTGTCCATCTACAGAGGCTGTTAGTAAAAAAGTATTTAAATATGTAATACTTGGCACTGAGGAGAGAGATGTAGCCTGGAGACAGGAATTGATTAGCATATATGGATAATAGAAAAAAAATGTATGATTCTTTAAATTTCCTATTTCACCCATCCTCTTAAGCCCCTTCCTGTTCATTTCTTTTAAACCTGTAAATATCTGAAGATCACAAGTAATACTGGACCAAATAATTTTGATAGGAACGTAAAAATCAGAAAACAGATGGTTTTATAAAAATACTGTTACATATAAATATAGAAACATCATGGTAGAGGTAAAGAAAGTAATGGCCAGTACATCACTGATCCCAAACTAAAATTTCGGTATGTTATAATTAATATTTTCCCAAGGATCTGAAAAGGTGAGTATACTCTCATATAAAACATGCAAAATATTGAATGTTTTAAAAAATGGGACAAGTTGAAAGTGTGAAGACATCCTAAAAAATATCCATTGTCTCTTTGTGATTGCTTAGTTTACTCAGTAGTAGTCTTTAATATAGCAAAGTCTTATTGGCATTAAAGCCATAAGTGTTTTCCTATTGCTGGTAATACATTTAACAGCTCCTTTTTCCTGTACTCTAACCTGCTCTTCTCATCAGACATGTTGTCTTATCTATTAAATTGGTAACTGTTTTATATCTGTGCTTTCGTATTGCCACTGCTATCTGAGCTTGTGTTAAAGCTATTACCTTCTAATTCTTGTAAATTTTCTCTTCCACTTTTAAAAAATAATAATTTCATTTATTTACTTGTCTGAGAGAGAGAAGAGAGAGTGCACAAGCAGGGGCAGAAGCGGGCTCTCCACCAAGCAAGGATCCCGATGCATGGCTCGATCCCAGGGTCCTGGGAACATGACTTGAGCCAAAGGCAGATGCTCAAGTGACTGAGACACCCAGGTGTCCCTCTCTTCCACTTTTTTTTTTTTTTAAGATTTTATTTTTTTATTTGACAGAGAGATCACAAGCAGGCAGAGAGGCAGGCAGAGAGAGAGGAGGAAGCAGGCTCCCTGCCAAGCAGAGAGCCTGATGTGGGACTCAATCCCAGGACCCTGAGATCATGACCTGAGCTGAAGGCAGCGGCTTAACCCACTGCGCCACCCAGGCGCCCCAATCTCTCTTCCACTTTTAAACTGCAGACTGCCTGGGACTTCCTTCATCCTCCTCCCTCCCTTGCCAGCACTTGCCCTCATTCAGGGTCCACCTTGTATCCCACTCTTCTCCTCTGGATATTAAGGAAACTTTTCTTGGAATTTCTGTGACATGCATTTTTATACGGAATTGTTAACATTGTTAACAGATTTCCAAGATTGACTTCTTAGGCCTATGTAACTTGTTTTCCCTAGCTACCTGGAAAACTCCACAGGGACTGGCAAAAATATTTTGTACTTCTGCAAAGTCCTTATATCCAACATTGTGTTACCCATTGTCTTTCTGCAGGCATTTTTTGATGGAATGATAAGGCTAATATGCTCCCAGTGAGGTGATAAATATGAATATGACAGAGTGGAAAGAAGTTATGAATATTTTAATATCCCTTTTAGAAATTTGCATGCTAAAATGCATATAAAAATATAAAACTGTCTGTAGGTATTGGAATCACTCTGTCACTTTCACATTAATCTATTTAATTTCCTTCATAGTACTAAGTATTATTAGAAAGGAGTCTATTATCTGTCTGTCTATCTCTCTCTCTATTATGTTCATTTTTGTCTATTTGATACATAGGCTAGGCTCCATAGCGCACTTCTTTGTCTTCACAACTATGTCCTCAACATAGTACTGGGAACATAGTAAATATTAGTTGAATTAAATAACTAAGCAAAACATGGAATGTTAATACCCCAAGATGGGGTTAGAGTTAGTAACTCTCAGTCACTGGATTTTAAATCCAAGGAATGATATTGAGCTAAAAATTACATAGCAAAATCAAAATGCTTGTGAAAAATTTGTAATATTCTGTTCAATTAAAATTTTCTGACCTGGACTGCATCTGTGATAAGGAAGTTTCTCTGTAAATCTGACTGATATGTATTAACTCTGAGGTCACTATACTTAGAAATTATTGAAAGAGTAAAATAGTCCTTAGGAGGTTGAGAGACAGTGTTTGATAAAAGCAACGATGTATTCTTAGCTTCTACTTCTGTCAAGTTCTAGTTTCAAGTAACATTTGAGAATGACCCTTATAAATCGCAGGTGACATTTTTCTTGCTAAGGGAACAGATATAAATAAATTGGATGATTTTTTAAATTTTAAACAGCTTTCTTATTTATCTTGAAAATAAATGACCCTTAGAAGTATAAATTTCAGAAAATTATTCTGCTTTTACCATTTCTCCTACACTCATCCTTTACCCTTGACCCCTTTCTTATTTTGTCACATCTTCTACCCTTGCATAACATACATGGATACACGGATACATGGATACATGGATGATCTATATAACATACAGACATACACACATATTTAACATGTCTATCTGTCATATGCAGTAAAATTACTGTCTGTTCAGCTATTCCCATCCATGATGTATCTGTCCTTTACTTTTTTCAATATAAAGTCTACAGTTCTTGAACTTGGATTTTTTTTTATACTTCATTTGCATACAATACCCAGTACTCATTACTTTCAATGCCCTCCTAATGCTTATCACCTAATTACCCCATCTCCCCACCAAACTCCCCTCCAGCAACCCTCAGTTTGTTTCCTAGAGTTCAGTCTCTTATGATTTGCCTCCCTCTCTGTTTTTGTCTTATTTTTTTTTCTTTCCCTTCCCTTATGTTCCTTTGTTTTGTTTCTTAAATTCCACATGTGAGTGAAATCCTGGTATTTGACGGACTTATTTTGCTTAGTATAATACCTTCTAATTCCATCTATGTTGTTGAAAATGTTAAGATTTCATTTTTGATGGCTGAGTAATATTCTGTTGTGTATATCTTTATCCATTCATGTGTTAATGGACATTTGGGCTTTTTCCATATTTGGCTGTTGTGGACACTGCTGCTGTAAACATTGGGGTGCGTGTGTCTGTTCCAATCACTATGTTTGTATACTTTGGATAAATACCTAGTAGTGCAGTTGTTGGGTTGTAGGGTAGCTCTATTTTTAACTTTTTGAGGAACTGCCATACTGTTTTCCAGGGTGGCTACGCTAGTTTACATTCCCACCAACAGTGCAAGAGGGTTCCCTTTTCTCCATATCCTCGCCAACACCTGTTGTTTTCTTTTTACAGATAATTCTTAAATTGATATCTATGATCCCATCCCTTTCTTCTGACTTCCATTATGTATCTCCAAATGCTGGATCAATACCTCTGCCTGAAAATACCTAGAAATTTCACTGTCTTCCCACCAATATTTACCTCATATTCTTTTTAATATTCTCATTATCCTTCTAAAATATCTGGATTTACAACATTCCTTTTATCCCTATTCTCTCTTTCAATTTTTATCTACAAACAGGAGGCACATGATGTTGATTTTTATCCTGTTTCCTGGTTTCCTTCATTTTTCTATGTCTAAAGTATCCCTCAGATACATAAATTTCTTTTATATAGCATTACTATTCAGCATATTCTAAAGCCTGCAAATAGCCCTACAAATTATTCTTACATGTTACTGCTGAATAATCTTTCTGAAATTATCATAAAGATTCTTTTTATACTCTAACAATCTTCATTGCCTACACATTTTACAAAAAGAATTAGAGGGCACACTTGCCATCTTGGCATTCACTGTCACCATAATTGCATGCCAACAAATATTGGTTACATCTGGAAATCTCCTTCACAAATCATAAACTTAAATCAGCTAGACAACTTTTCATTACTTTTTAATATGTCCAAGTCCTTGCTCATGGTTCTTTTCTCTCCCTCGAATGTCCTATCCTCCCTACCAGTCTTTCTAACTGCCTTTCTGAATTCACCCTGTCCCTCATTCTGTTTAGATAGCTTTTCCCTGTAGAAAATAATCTCTTCCATGAATGAATGGACCATACTTGATTCAGCTTTCTCTTTTCCATTATAGATGTTCAATAAATACTTACCGAATTGAACAAGCTTCATCTATATTCGAATCTTGGCTACTAAGTTATAATCTTAAATCTCCTAGTTCACATGAAGTACTGTATTTGCTGGAATCATAGTGATTCTGATTCTGATTATACTGGTTGAATATGCTTTTTCTATAGTTACCACTTTTGGCTAGATAGTATGGTTCAAGCTGTTGTTCGTAATACTCTTGTTTAAAAATTGAGAAGATTTTTATGTTACCCTTTGAAAATTATGAATAATAGATTCAAGTAAGGGTATAATTTGAATTCTAGGGATCATATAGCTGTCTTCATTAAAACTATAAATACTCTATTTTATTCCTTATCAAATATTACTCAATTCAGGAAAATATATTAATTCAATTATTTTGAGTTTGAAACAATATTTGGAGCGTTAGTACGTATATTATATTGCATGCCTGAGAGATAAATAAGGCCTCTGGTTATACTTAAAATAGAACCCCAGGCATTAACAAGCAAAAACACTTTGATGGTAACTATAACTTTAGTTCCAATTCAACATTTGGGAAATAGGAGAGTTGGTTATTTGCATGGGCAAGTTACATCTGAGTGAAATCTTAAAGCATAAATCTGGGTTTAGGGAATATATTACAAGTAAACGGCAGAGTGTTAGATGATTTTTGGAGAAATGACTCTGTGTTGTGCTAGGGGAAGAGTAGGTGGAGGCTGTAGTATCAGATGCTTGGGAGAAAATGATGAGAGGTCAGGCTTAAAAGTAGTCTGGAATAGGTGAAAGAGAGCGATTTAAGCAGAGAGATGACACGATCGTATTTATGGCACTGTAAATCTTAGAATGGAGAGGCAGAACTGGCAGCGAAATCATTGAGGAACTATATTCAGTAACCTAGGAGAGAATATCATGTTTGGAGTCAGGGAGGGAATAATAATGGAAGGAGCCATGTGTGAGAAGGACAAGAAAATCATACTTAATCGAATGTGGGTTTAAAGGTAAGAGTGACTTAGATGTTTGTCTCAAACACTGGGTGGCTGATAATGCTCATTTAATAAAGAAAGCAGGGTATGGGGCTCCTGGGTGGCACAGACAGTTAGGGGGCTGATTCTTGGTTTTGGCTCAGGTCTTGATCCTTAGGGTCATAAGATTGAGCCCCGTGCCGGACTCCATGCTGAACTCAAGACCTGGTCTCTCCCTGCCCCACCCCTTCTCTAAAATAAATAAATAAATCTTTATTTATTATTTTTATTTTTATTTTTTATTTTAATTTTTTGTTGTTATTTTAAAGATTTTGGTTATTTATTTGACACAGAGAGAGAGACAGCACAAGTAGGGGGAGCAACAGAGGGAGAGGGAGAAGTAGGCTCTCCACTGAGCAGGGAGCCCGATGTGGGACTTGATCCCAGGACCCTGGGATCATGACGTGAGCTGAAGCCAGATGCTTAATGACCCAGCCACTCAAGTGCCCCATAAATAAATCTTTAAAAAATGAAGAAAGCAGGAGAATTTGGGAGAGGAAACAAGCGTAATAAATTGTTCTCAAGTTTATTAAATTCTTAGGCTTATATCTAGGTTCCTTGAAGTCAAAACATGATTATGCATCTTGATAATTTATACTTAACGAACACAACATAACCATCTATTTCAGCTCTCCAATCCCAAGCATGGAAATTTTTTGTTTGTTTGTGACTTTAATTTCTAGAAAAAGAGGAAATGTAGAAGATTCTTGTTCAAGACACTCACTGGTGTGGGACAGTTTTTTATTTGAATTCATTTTTGTCCTAAATTATATTTCACATAATGTATCTTGAAAAGATAAAATGGACTGACTGTATAGGATTTTTAAAAAGAAGTTCAAAGACTCAGATACAAAACCATTTTGTTCTAACGCTAGTGTACTGGTTCTGACCCTTTTCTTGCCACAGTCACCCAGTGTTGTATCCATGAAGTCATATGGCTTCCTCAACCAAAGGCCACTTCGTCTTTGTTTTTTGCAACACACTCTGTTTACTAGCAAATGAAGTAATTTTCCAAATCCCATTGCAGCATACATAGCTGCATTCTTTATAAATGCTCTATTTTTAAATGTTAAATGAGGATTTACAGGAACTCATGCTCTAAACAATATTTCAGTACTTGTTTTTTAATCTTATTAAAATTTAATGGATTTGTTTCTTTCAAAGCAAGTGGAGCCCTGTCACTTTATTATTAACAAAGACATTATTTATTATCACTACTCATTTTTTAATGTTCATTATATAAGAAACCCTTATGAATGTCCAAATAAAGTTAGTATATAAAATAGCCAACATTTAATTTCTTTTTATGTTTCACTAAATTTGAAGATATTACTGATCATATGTTACATACACTTGTGATCATGGTTGTCCTTTGCTCTAGACCAGTGGTGTGGGAGTGATATACAAATTTATAACAAATTTGACTCTCTATATTCTCTTTATTCCTCCTATACTCTATGTCTCATTGAAAAATCATATATTGGTTTTTCAACGGAAGAACAGGATGGAGGGGGCGCCTGGGTGGCTCAGTGGGTTAAAGCCTCTGCCTTCGGCTGAGGTCATGATCTCAGGGTCCTGGGATCGAGCCCCGCATTGGGCTCTCTGCTCAAGCGGGGAGCCTGCTTCCTCCTCTCTCTCTCTCTGCCTGCCTCTCTGCCTACTTATGACCACTGTCTGTCAAATAAATAAATAAAAATCTTAAAAAAAAAAAAAAAAAACCAGGATGGAGATAAACCGTAACTAACTTCAAATATCAGAACTTTTTATTGTTATTCAATGAGAGTGATGGTGGGTTCAGGGACAAATTTCACTAAGTTATGTGAGATTTATATGAAAATCTCATTAATTCACTAACACAGGATTTTAGATGGTTTCATCTTCCGTGGTTATCACTTTAAATATACTGCAAATATATTTGATTCTGATGCCTGAATCAGCGTGTGCTATTAGATGAAAATGCCAGGAATTCTTACTGTGTAGTACCAGCAAAGACCAAGTTTGCTGACATAAAAAAGCAGTCCTTGTTCACAATATCAAATCAGTTCTTATGCATTTAATATCAAAACATTTAGCATGCAATGTCATCCAATTTATGAGGGTATATTTGTACTGTTCCTTACTTGATGTATTAGTTTAATGTGATTAATTCCTTCAGATGAGCAGCTTTTAGAAATAATGGAGCTTTGTCTATGGTCATAGGCCTTTGATACCATCCTCCAAACCTGTCACTTCTTGAATTTCTAGCTTTGTCTCCTTGTTCAGACTCTTGGATTGGCCAATGATACCTCTTCCAACCCCAGCAGACACCAGATTCAATGAACGGTATTTGTCTCGTTATGTGGACCCAGTCTCTGACCTGAGTTCTCTTCGCTTCAACCTGCATTTTGTTCACACACTCCAGTTTGCGTGTGCCTGGATCTTTGATGTTTATCTCTTCCCTAACCTTCTAGTAAATTCTAGAGAGGTCGTTCTTGGCACTAGATCTTACTTTCTGGGGATTCTTGCATTCTTTTTATCATTTACTTTTATCATTTGATCTTATAATATGGATATCCTTTTGTGTCACTATTTCTCAATTCGCTCAACCTTCACCTTGTTTTTTATAATCCATTATTCACTTTCACCCAACCCCAGTGTGACCTGTATTGTCATAGTCTATATATGGTGGTTATAAGCTAGTCATGAACCTGGTCTTATCATTTTCTTTCCTTTGTAGCCCCTGGATTCTTACAACAAACATTTTTGATTAGGTTTCTTGAACCTGAGAGAGAGGATTGAGAACTGACAAATTTTTAAAACATGAAACTTCCATGTGGGATTTCCTTTCATGTTTTAGGTTCTGCATCTTGGAAGGAAACGTAGGCCCTGGCCCCCCATGCTTGATGCCGGCACAGCAGCCCATAGGCAGAGATGTATTCTGCATGTCCTGTCTTGGATAGTTAAAATACAGATGAGCACATTGAAAGTCGGAGAAGATTTATTGTCTTTATAGGCAGGGGCAATCTTGTTTTTGTTAGATCCCCAGAATTTCGCTCAGTGACATGCATGGAGCTGCAGCATGTATTGGTTGAAATCAGTAATGGCGCGCTGATAAAATCTTCCCCTGCTCCTTTCTCAGTTGTAAACAGCTAGGTGTGGATTTAACTTCTTGTAAGCCTAGGCTAGAAGAACAACAACAAGAAAATGTACTTGCCAGCAAAGTATTTGCTATTTCAAGACTGAAATAACTACTGAGGAGAAGTAGACATAGGAACAATGATGAGAGATAAAATACTTGGTGAAATAATTCTAAGTAGACAGTTGGTAACTGTGAGCCTGTCAGGGAAATTTAGGGCAAGTTATTTTACTCCCTGAAGTGCCTCAATTTCTGTCCTTGTTTGTGGAATGAAGACATTAAGAGTACTTCATAGATTCTTGTGAGGTTTGAATGACAAATGTATCTAAAGTGCTTGGTGCACTTCTCAACATATGAATCATTTGGTTAGTGTTGCACATTACATCCTGTGGACTTTAAGTAATTAGGTTGAAATTTGATTCAAATATATATTAGCTGTCTTAAAGGACAAAAATGGCCGTGGAGGTTGTATGTAGGGATGTTGAAATTGGGCAGTACCTCTCTTTTGCTAATTGCTGAGCATAGTTGGGGTTTATGAGCTAACTGATCACGTAATAAATTGAAGTATTCACTTTGTCACTCAGTTTTTTAAAAATTAGAGTTAGATTTTTAGCTCATCTTGATAAATATGTAGTAAGAAATCTTAATAAATCACTTTGAGAATTTGGGGTGATATTGTTTGAATATTTCAGACCAGAAAATAATGTACATTTATATTTACATTAGGGAAAAAATAATATGCTTTAAGTCTTTTGAAGTTTTGGCTATAGGCATGTACAATCTGTAGAGTATAGAGTTTGCTAAGAATGATGAAGTATGGATGGATATGTTGCCTCTACTTTCCCTAAAATGAAACAGAAAATAAAATTTGAAAGTTTATGAAATAATATTATTTTTTTAAAAAGATTTTATTTATTTATTTGACAGAGAGAGAGAGAGAGAGCACAAGCAGGGGGAACAGCAGAGGGAGAGGGAGAAGCAGACTCTGCTGAGCAGGGAGTCTGATGCAGGGCTTGATCCCAGGACCCTGGTATCATGACCTGGGCTAAAGGCAGATGCTTAACTGACTGAGCCACCTAGGGGCCCTTAGAATAATATTACTTTTGAGATTTCTCTTTTTCTCTACTGGTGTTCTATTTGATTTTTCTCATAATAGTATAATTTTAAAACTTATAAACAAAATATTTAATCACATGATATTTTTGGGACATTTTCATGTGCATTGCTTTCTAATATTTACAAGGTTGTCATATACAGATGTGAAGGTTGTTTACTGTACAAGTCAAGGAGACAATGAAACCTGAAATCTAGACTCTGCTTTCACTTCCCAAGGCATGCACTCTAATATGGGATGAATGTTCATGGATAGGGAGTCTTTTTTGAATAAATTTGCATAAAGTTAACCTATGGGCTAATAGTAGCCCTAAATATCTGGGTCTGACATTCATCTAGTGTAAAAGTAACAATAAGCATTAGATAATATAAGTGAATTCTCTATCACAGTTGTATTATGTCCTAGAGTTGTTCAGTGGTAGTTACAATTATTCTACAGAAACACTTTTACAAAAGAGTACTGCCCACCCTCACACTCATCTTTTAATTATTCAGAACAAACTCTTCCTATACATTTCATTATTTTCTTTTTATTAAACAAATAAAGATGGACTGTGCAATTTTAATCATGACTAGAATTCACTGTTGTAACTTAAACCTAGAGTTGAAGGCTAAGATCACCTATTTCTCTGTACTGCTTTAGATTAATAAGATATTCACACAAATAATGATAAAGCTCTGGGTAGAGTGTTAAAAGAAAAAGATTATAAGGGGTTAATGAGTGATACTGTATTTGTTAGTAAATAGAAATAATTCATATATGGTTGCTTTATATATAACAAAATGAAAGTAGAGGAAAGTAGAGGCAACAAAATATATAACAAAATGAATTTAGTTAAATATGAAAAACTTGAAGGAATGATTTTTTTTAAGTTCAAACTTTCTAGAAAGTGTAGCAATCCCATAGCTTTCTTTACCCTAGTTGTAAATATATTGATATTCCAGCCTTTTTATATACCATTGCTGAAGTTCTTATTCTTACTCACTACTTGGTGGTCATGTATTTACTTTGTGCCTTAGTTTCCTTAAATCAAAACAAGGGTGATAATTGTGGGTACCATATATATTTTTGTGAGGTTTAAATATCATAAAGCACATGAAGAAATAAGAATGATGCTGGCAAAATGTGAACTATTGTATATTTTATATACATTGTATATTGTATATATTTATTTACATTGTATATTGTATATATTATACATTTATATACATTGTATATTGTTATATATATTATATTGTATTTGTTCTTATAATTATTTTTATTAATTATTTCTTTCATAAGCTATTTAGTCTTTCATCTCTAAATTCAAATCAGTGCTTATTTTAATATTTCATTTCCATTTCCTATAGTAATATGAGAGCAATATGTACATTTTTCAGTTATAATATTATATTTAATTTGGGAGTTTTGAGAGTTTTAGATAACAAATGGATTAATGTGTGACAAGAAACTGCCCCAGGGATTCATTCTTTCAAAGGAAATTATTGCATTATCATTATCTTCACCATCATCAATTAGTACTTTAAAATGATGTATATTTTATCAGTGCAAGACTATTTTGTGGTCTTATATTTTCAGATATTTTGTAGAGCTATATCAAAATGAATATTTTTAAATATATATAGTAATTAATTTGAATTAATCAATTAAAGATTATCTAAAATTATATTATAGCCTATTAAAAACATAAATATTCTATTCAGTGTAACCTTTGATTAAGTATATATCACATATTCCACAGGCGAGACTACAGACATAAGTTTAGTTTTGCATTTAAGCCTTTGGACTTTTCTTCCTAAGCCCAACAGACTTTATTACTGACTAAAGCTATAAAAACAAAAATCTAAATAAGATAATTGTTAATTATTTCAGGTTAGTAGGATATCACATTGCTTTTTCTAACAAACTTGCCTAGAAAAACACTATTGTGTCCTTTTTCTTCTAAGACTTTACATTTTCTAATACAATTATTAAGTATATTGGGGGGTTGCCATGGACTGGTATTAATTGTATTCAGTGAAGGTGTTGAATATGAACATTTTACTTTTGGTTGGTTTCTGGAGTCCTTATTTAGTCAGCTAAAAATTAGGTACCCCCCCCAAATTAAGTAAAGAAATACATAGTCCTATTCTCTAGATGGTGATAATTTGTAATGTGAGTAAGGAACTAAAGCAAAATTAGATAATGTTACATCCAACAGAGTGTTATGAAAAATAAACAAACAAACAAAAAACAGAGTTCATTGTCCATACTGGGCATCTAAGAAGTTGTGTGATTTGGGGCAAAACATATTACTTTTTTGGGTCTACTTATTCTTCAAGTAAATAGTTTTGTAATTGACATACAGTCCATTTACATAATACAATTATGTATACATTTTGATTGAAGCTATTTGGCAATGACTTCTATTTTCCCTTACTATTTTTTGTTCTCTCAGCTTGTTTTAAATACATTTGTTTGTTATTAAAATCTAGGTTAATAAAGTGAGCTGGTAAAAAAAAAATGTGTTAACAAGCTTACATAGATATACTTATAGTGCTGTACAATTATAATAGTGTAAAAGTTTGACAGATTATTTAAAATTTTATCTGGAAATATAAATAGTTGAAAAGAAATTTAGTGCAAAACTTAGTGAGCACTAATTGTTTGTTCACTGTCACATTCATTATCTAATTTAATAAGTTTCAGTCTTTTTAAAGGAGTAAGTTGAGTACAAGAAAATAGAATAGGATAGGTAGGTCAGAAGGGGGCCCTAGTAGATTTTTACATGATCTGAATGAATATATGATAAAATAGTTGACTCAAATATATAAAAAGGAGATTGAAGTATTTAAGAACTGTTCCTCTGTTTATTTGTTAGGTATTTCTATAAAAGTGTATTCAACCTCTTTCAGACCATATGACTAATAAATTATAAATGGCTTAAAGATTTAAGTATAAAAAGTATATTTTAATAAAAAATGGGCCAAATATTACTTACCTCTGAATGGTGAAGGATTTTATAAGCTTACACATAATGAAAAAATATCACCAAGGATGTACAAAGACTTTGTTGAATGTCAATAGATTCAACAATTGCCAGATTGATGGATAGACTAGTTCAAATACTACCAAGGTAAATAAAAGAGTTTACTTACTAGTAGATTAAAACCTAAAAGAAGAACTCAGAGCCATTTGCTTACATGGTGGAAGGATGAGCAATATTTTCTAGTATAAATGGACATTTAAACTTTGAGCTCGAGTTCCTCACCAACAGAGAGAAAGTTTCAGAAAATGACATCTGATTGATTGAGGCTTACATTATGTCTTCTGGAAGCCCAAATGTAATCTTCAGACTCTCTCTGTATGTATCCATAGTTTATGTGTTTGGTGTAGCCCAACACATCGCCTAATCTGGAAATATTCTGGACACCACATCATTTAGCAGCCCTCCTCAGTCTTTTCTGGTCTCAGTGAAACAAGAATAGGGCTCTGTTTCCCAGAAGTCACTGGGAAGTTATGGTAGCAAGCACACCCGCTGAAGACCTCCAATAGACTAAGGTTAATATATACTGAACTCTGATTTTATATTACTTTATTTTTTTTTTATTTTTTTTTTTTTTGACAGAGAGATCACAAGCAGGCAGAGAGGCAGGCAGAGAGTGAGGAGGAAGCAGGCTCCCCGAGAGAGCAGAGAGCCCGATGCGGGGCTCGATCCCAGGACTCCGAGATCATGACCTGAGCCGAAGGCAGCGGCTTAACCCACTGAGCCACCCAGGCGCCCCATATTACTTTATTTTCAAAGCCCTTGCCTTCTGCCTACACAAAAGAAGTCACTAGTAGTAATGGATGTTGTATACATTGTCCAGATGTTCCCTCTCTAGTACTGGTTACTCCATTTGTCTGGGGTGTGGCTGCTTTAGGCTAATAGTTGAATCTCTCTGTAGGAATTTCTCTCAGGCAAGGAGGTGCCTTACTCAAGGATATATCTCTGTCCTAGGGAAGTTTCCCTCCAATGAGTGGTCAGTACTATGGTACCCAGACCTTCTCTAATGGCTCACTTCTATGACAGCCCTAAAGAGCCATCTTGGTTGCAGTCTCCTGGGAAGTAGGCAGAGGCCTCTGTATACTTATCATAGTTCAGCCTTTCCTTCCCACAGCTACTTTCCTTACTCCCTTTTGTGTGTTGTTCCCGGGAACCCTCATGCAAATATATCTCAGACTCAGAGTCTGCTTTCCAGGGAATCTGACGTACAACATCGGTCACAGTTAGGACAATATTCCAAATTTTGCAGATATTATTTCAGTTTTTGTTGCTTTCTAGAAGAGGGGAACAAACTGTTTTCCTTTTTGAACCTGTGCAGGTAATGTTTGAGACTCTTTTAATTGTATCTTGCTTAGTGTTTGAACATCCTTGACATCTTATAGACCAGTGACGGGGTTTTCAGGCACAAAACATGTAAATCTAATCCTGTATTCTCATTGTAGGCATGGGTGTAATGAATGTGATACGTCCACAGTCCATTTTGAGATTTGTAGCATTTGTGGCATGAGAAATTTCATCATGTGCTGTCTTTAGAAATGGAATAGGCAAGTGAGACCGCTCTTACTTCACAAAATACCTGAAGCAAAAATGTCAGCATGTAGAATAGCATGGCAATTTATAAGGGATTTATTATTATTATTTTCCTTAGTTTTAAAATTCTGTTGTATAGATGACATAGGAGATATTCATTGTAAGTTTCCTATTAATTTTTTGATAGCTCCAACAGAGAGACATGCATACATTAGAAATTATATACTAAGCTATAATTAAGTGATAAAGACTACAGTGCTGCTGTAGTTCAAAGTATGAGAAAGATCTGTAGAAAAGAAGAGACTAGGTCAGTAGTGAACAATCTGGGAACAGCAATGTCAGAACCTTCCGAGTAACATCCAGTAAGATGGATGTAGGTTGTGAAAGGTTTTGAATAGTCTGAGGACATCGTAGGTGGTACCTACATTGATTTTGTAGGTAGTATGAAGTTTAAAAGGATTGAAAGGGTAGATTAAATGAAAATATATCGCAGGTTAAAAAGCGATGTGTAAGGGGCGCCTGGGTGGCTCAGTGGGTTAAGCCGCTGCCTTCGGCTCAGGTCATGATCCCAGGTCCTGGGTTCGATCCCCACATCGGGCTTTCTGCTCAGCAGGGAGCCTGCTTCCTCCTCTCTCTCTGCCTGCCTCTCTGCTTACTTGTGATTTCTCTCTGTCAATAAATAAATAAAATCTTTAAAAAAAAAAAAAAAAGCGATGTGTAAGATAAATTTGTACAGAAAAAGAATGGTGGAAGGGCCATTTGGGGAGTCTCAATGTAGGACAGAGGTCTACTAGATTATCATATTCTCAATCCCATTATTCAAGAAGTTTATACATATGTTTATGTTTTAGAGCCCTTAGATTGATTCCTATGGGTAACTATCCACTTGGATTATTTCATATTGTCATACAACTTTTAGACAGTTGAATATTGGCCTGTTGAGTCACAGAATTACCATTTTAGTTCGTAGTGGATGCCATGTTGACAAAAATCATAAATTTTGCTGAAATGCACAGATTAAATATATTCCTTTCTTCTTAGCTACATTGACTCTAAGCTTATCATAAGGGGAAATTAAATTGATTTGAAGTATTTATACTTCACAAAGCCATGTTGGTTTTATCTAATACCTCATGTTTGTGCAGATAATTGAAAATTGATTTGAACTCACAGGTACACGTCAATTTTTATTTTATAATTATTGTCCACTTCTTTTATATAAGGACATAGTTTTACATCTACTGTACTGATTGAGGGACTTCTGTTAGCCTCCACTAAATGCTTCATTTTATTTAAAAAACATTGTAAAAGGTAGTAACACTAGGAATAATATCTAAAATTTGCATAAGTACCTGCACATATACACTGTATATACATGTAGATATAGTATAGATACAAGTAAAAATAGATATGGATGTATAGATGTCAATATATATATATATATTTCAAAATATCTATATATTTATATCTATATTTACTTAAATTATTTTCAAATCGCTGTCATTGTTTATTTGTTAGTTTTAATTGAAATAGCATGGGTAATCCAGATAGGCAATATTTCAAGATTACATAAATTGTTTGATGTTTACATTTATATTTTACTCATTTTAGACTCAATGAACTTCACATTTGCTAAGAACGTTCCCTATTTCCCGTGTGGTTGATGGAAGTAAGTAGTATCACCTTTCAAACTAACATAAGTGTGATTCCAAACCAGACTTGTATCTTCCTCATTCCTAGCGATTTCATTTAATTGTAAATTGAAAAATTTTAAGAGCTAAGTGATTTATGTAAGTGAAGATCAGTTTATGTTGATAGAGGTTTATGAGGTAACTAAAAAGTAAAAACTTGAAGTGTAAAGTTAACAGAACTAAAAATACAGTCAAGTTGATTGTAATCATTTTATTTTTTTAAAGATTTTACTTATTTGAGAGAGAGATGGGGGGTGGAGAGAATGCAAGCAGAGGGAGGAACAGAGGGAGAGGCACACCAGAGAGGTTCCGTGGTGAGCACAGAGCCTGATGCGGGACTGGATCCCATGACCCTGAAATCATGACCTGAGTAGAAACCAAGATTTGGATGCTAAACCAACTGAGCCACCCAGATGCCCTTGTATTATTTTATTGTTAGATTTTTTTTGACTTCTGTTATATTGAATACTGGGTAGGATTTTTCCAAAGATGTAGCAAAACTTTGAAAGATTTATGTCTATGTCATTTGTATCTGTATCTATAATTATAAATAAATGTGCTTTTAAAACTTTCCTATTCATTCTGTTAATACCAGTGACTTTTCCATGTTCTCTTCATATTGTGAATTGCAATACCCTTTAATTGTATTATCATCATTTTTAAATTTTTTTCTTGCCTCAGTTTTCCTACCTTTTTTCATGTTCTTATTCTTTTTTCTGGCAATATTCTTTAGGGCCATTGCTGTATTGTTAGTTTTAGATAAGAAAAAATTGCCTAGATGATCTTGGTAGAAATTACTATAAAATCAGTTATTAATGAGTAATAAGATTCTTATGTAGAACTCGTAGAGGAAAGACTAAAACAAAATACAAGAATTTTTTCTGCAGATAGGTAGTGACTGTTATATATACAGACTTTTGTTTTTATTTATCTTGGATTTATTTTTATTTTCAAATTTATGGTAGTTTTTTTATCTTTAAAAATTATATGGATACAGTTTCTGCAATATGAATATTTATTTTCTCTGTACTGAACATGTGGTAGGCTATCACTATATGTTTGGCTAATGAATTTTTTAAAAAGTGAACAATGTTTATTTTCATTATTGTAAATTTAAATCTAAAGAGTGTGTGATATACTAATAGTATAGAGTTAACCTTTATATACATGTGTGGGGTAAGGTCTCTGTATATAACATCTTCCTCTTAAATTAAATTTTTACCAATTATACCCACGTATTTAAATATTTACATGAATGTTGTATTATTTTCAAGTGTGAATTTGTTATGCAAACCAGATAATTTTAAATGTAAGTGATAAGACCTTGCACATTTCCTAAATTTTCAAGACCAGATAAAATTAAATCATTTTATTCTATAATCTGTAAATTAGATTTCTGTTTAATTGCTTATTTATTAATGTTTTCTGAAATAAACTTTCCCAAAATTCTTTAAGATTTAGGATGTAATATTTATTTATATTTATCATTTAAATTACAAAATAGGTGTGTACCACATATTTTACTGTGAATCCAAATAAATGATGTTTACTTGTAGATTTTTATCTTTAATCTTTTCTTCCCCTGTTCTTCACCTGCAGGGCAGAAATGTTGCTAGATATAAAGAAAATATTTGTGATTGGAGTGGTATTTTTTTATCAGATTTTTTTGGAGGGGAGTTTCAGACTAGATAAAGACAAAGGCTGTTTTCTCTGAGTGGTCATAAATTCTAATTTCTAGAATGATCATTCTGATAAAATAGCAAAAATAGAAAGTATATTTTAAAATTTGATTCTAAAACATAAATAAACTGACCTGTTTGGGGGATCATATTTAGGTAGCTTTATTCCTCTTGGGCTCTCCGTGTTCACCCAGTTGTGGTCGTGAATGGCAGCCTCTTGAGCAGTGCTGTGGGCAGACAGGCAACTGTCAGGCACCGTATGTCTTTATAATGGCTTGCTTTTGTCCATTGCTTCACCTGAAAACAAAGGAATACATTTGCTACTGCGTTTTTTTTCTGAGCTGTCCATTTTCTTTAATTTTGTATATATAACACCATGCTAACTCGTATTTTGATGGGGGAATATAAAGTTGTTAATGCTCACAGTTTTTAGTAGAATGTTTTAATCAACAATTCTGTGATTTGGCGTTAATAAAGAATTCTTGAGAAAGTTACTTCTGGGATTTAAAAATGCTCTTAAGATGATAATAGCTTTCTTCTCGCAATTTATAGATCATTTTAGAATAGCAGCTCATATGTAGACCTTAAAACATTTTGAAGCTTGGATTAGTGAAAAATCCATTATTACAATATTTTTTTCAGGAGAAGAAAGTACTTGGGCATGAAAAGACCTCAAATCCATGTCTAGACATAATAATTTAAATAGCAATTTGCTGTAAAGAACAATTAAATAAGATATTCCTGAAAAGGACATGAATATTCAAGACAATGTAGTTTAAACTCACATTCAGTTTGTAAGAAACATTTATAGTAGAGAAATAAATGTAGCATTACTAAAGAGAATGCACATGGACCAGGCAGGTTTTAGATTCTGGTTCTACCAGCTGTTTGCTGAGTGGCCTTGGGAAAGTCACTTACAGTCTCTATTCCTCAGTTTACTTACAAACAGATTAGGGATACTAAGAGTTCTTACATTGTAAGGTTATTGTGAATATTGAATCAGTTAACATGTATGTAAAGTGCTTAACAAAGGGCCTGCCAGGAAGGAAAGCTTCAGATATCATGGTTGCCTGTCCTTGATTACAGTTGTTACTGAAGCTCTGAAAAGCATGACATTTTAATTAAACAACTGCCGTGACTAGGGTTTACCTTAACTTAGCAGCCTTGGACAGGAAGTTAAGAAAATCTGTACTTATGCTTTCTGAATACTAGTTTCACTGAGAGAGAGAGAGAGAGAGAGAGAGAGAAAAGATACCTTTAGCAAAAATAAGTGCTTTTGTCCTTTCTTCCTTCCTTTCTTTTTGCTTGAGTTTTCATTTGTACCTTTTTTTTTTTAGGATAATATTCAGTAACTTACAAGTGCATTTTAAATTTACTTCAAAATAAAGATTTATTTTTTAAAAAAACAGTGAGAATGTATGCAAATAGGATGATTTTTTTTTGGTGAAAAATATGATATATTAATATAGTGTACTGGAGTGTGAAGAGCATGATTTATAACCCTAGATAGTTAATATGAATAAATCAAACATTACAATACTGAGCTTATTCAGAGATTTAGAATACCTTATTTTGCATGTAGTCAGAATGAATTTGGCTGAACAAAGTCGTAGCTTTTTGTTTCTGGGCAAGTATATGTGTGTTTGTGTCATATACATATGCATACATAATCTTTAACTTGTGTATATAACTCATATACAGATACTTTTTTAAAAAACATATACTAGACAATCCTACAAATATAGGATATGACAGGATGAAAGATATTTTTTTCTTAATCTGAAAATGAGAGGAGTATTTGTCTTTGGAATTTCTTTTGTTTAGAGTTGACTTTATCAGGATGCATGAATGCCTTTCACATTAGAAATCCTTTCTCAGTAACAGTTGCATTACATATTAAAGATGAAAAATTTCATTATGTGGCCAATTGTATATTTTACTTATTAAAGCAAAAGCAAAGAACTAACAAAAACCCCAAAAAACAAACTCTCAAAAACCACTTTATAATTTTGTTTTAAGAATTCATTTTTAAGTAATCTCTATATCCTAAATGGGACTCCAACTCACAACCCCAAGATCAAGAGCTTTATACTCTACCAACTGAGCCAGCCAGGTGCTCCCCACTCTATAATCTTAAACTAAATTTTTAGTGGGTTCTCCTTTTTGTGTACCTAAATATAATAAAAAATAGAGGTTTAGCTTTGAAACACTTCAAAGAGATTATTTTCTAATTAATGATGGCTCATGAAGCAGAAAGAAGATCTCACGAAGGCTGGAGGAGTAGACAGAGCAGTGGGGAAAGCAACTAAGCAGCATTACTACAAGTGAAAAAAGAATATTAATCATAATTTTGGAATATTTCCATAGTTGAAAATATTTTCCTATGACAATCGTTATTGATTTGGAAACTTATAACTAGAAAAAGTTAGAATATGTGAGTGTGTCTCTGTATCTTGAGGCTGGATCCTGAGGGTATAAGTTCTAAATAATTCATCCATTTATTCACCACATTTCCTGATCATCAGCCATGTGCCAGGTCCTGAAATTGTAGGTGTGGAAAACAAAACAAAACAAAACAAAACAAATGACATTGTTCTCTTGGAATTTATATTTGAATGGTGAGAAGTAGATGATTAAATATTTAAAAGTATAATAAATCACATTTTTATATGTTAATAGTCTACAGCTATTCTACTCTACTTTGCCCTACACTTTTCCATTCCATCCCATCCCATCCCATACCATTTTATTGTATTCTATTCCGTCCTACTTCATTCTATTCTTCACTTGATTCTGAGTTAAGAAAAAAAGAATTCCAGAGAATACCCTAAACTACTTAAAGAAACATATTCTTTTGTATCATTGAGATAATTGAAATGAAATAAACCTGTCATTTCAAAATTAGATATACAATACTATCGATTTCTAACAAGTTAGAGATATGTGTTTAGTTATTTGTTCCACAAAAACAATAACAACAAAAAAACATTTTCATATAGGTACAAGGAGATATATATGTTACATTCATTTGGTCTCTATCAAATTGTCTATTAATTATTCATATTATTAATAATAAAGGAGATAGTTGAATGAAGTATTATAAAACAATCATGAATGGTGCTTAATGACTGAGTTGTTTAAACAGGCTTTATTCCTTACCTGCTCTGTCTTGGCTGTGTAATTTAGGTAGGTCAGATGTAAAGTAAAACTCAGCCCCTGAAGTTTTGGGAACGAGTAAGGACAATCAAAATGATATGTGGTTCAGATGAAATTATGTAGGGATACCTTTGGTTTTTAGAAGAGGTAAATTAGAGTTTTGAAATGAGGTGTGTTGAGATAGGTCTGGAAGTATGCATAAGAAGTGATCAGAAGGAGAAGATGGGAAATGACTTTCCAGTTATTGGTTACACTTTAGTCATAGAAATTAATTATATGATTATATTCAGGGTGTTCTATAACTCAGTCTCTCTTCTAAATTTCTTTGTGATGTTTTCCTATCAATAAATATCATTTACTATTTTGATATATACTTCTTTTTAGTCTTTTGAAAAAGTTATGTACCTATGGTTTGCTTTCTGATTGCAGTTCTTTGTGGACTAGAATACATGTGCAGTTTGTGTCCTTTACTTAAATTAATATATCATGAAGTCCTCTTCTTACTCTTAACTATTTTTAGGATGTGATTCAGAGGCTGTTTCCATTGTTTAAAAAAAATAAACAAAAACAATGCTCCTTGATTAAATCACAGTTTGAAAATATAAAATTTCCCAACTTAATATTTTTCCAGATTTAGAGTAATTTAGTAGTTTATTATTTTAAATAGTTTATTTTTATTTGAGATGGAGAGAGATTGAGAGACAGAGCACAAGCACAGGGAGTGGCAGGTGCAGGGAGAAGCAGGCTTCTCGCTGAGCAAGAAGCCTGATGCGGGGCTCCATCCCAGGACCCTGGGATCATGACCTGAGCTGAAGGCAGACGCTTAACCCACTGAGCCACCCAGGCGTCCCAATTTAGTAGTTTAAAAAGTTACTTCACAGGGTTGTATGTAGTCATTCTCAAATATTTATATTTGTCTCTTGGTATTTACTCTGCTTGGAAGATTATGGGAAATTGATCACTAAACATGAAATAATAAAACTGATTTTTATTAAATCACATATCATCTCCAAAATTAAGGGAAAATTTGACAGATTTTTTGAAATTCAGAAAATTATATCCATTAGATTCTTTCCTGTGAATACAACTTTGGTAGCAGAATTTTCAGTTGAAATCATGTAACAGTCATGTTCTGCAGTAGATTAGTTTGAAAACCTCTGTTAAAATGCAAATTACATAGTGTTGCATAATGGGAATTTAATCAAATTAATAGGGTTTTAATTTACATTTTTAATCCCTTCTGACTTGTTTCTTGTTCTTTGTGACTGATCAGATTCAGTATATTATTCTAGAATAAGTCCTGAACTGACAATTAAAATTCATGTGTGTTCCCTTTTAAGGTCTGCTACTATATGTGTGAATTATAGGGAAGTCATTTAACATTTCTTTTTTTTTTTTTAAGATTTTTTAAATTTATTTGACAGAGAGAGATCACGAGTAGGCACAGAGAGAGAGAGAGAGAGAGAGAGAGAGAGGAGGAAGCAGGCTCCCCGCCAAGCAGAGAGCCCAATGCAGGACTCGATCCCAGAACTCTGAGATCATGACCTGAGCTGAAGGCAGAGGCTTAACCCACTGAGCCACCCAGGCGCCCAGTCATTTAACATTTCTTAATAACTTTATTGACTTATAAAATGATGAAATTGGACAAAGTTGGAATTTCTTAGCTACTCCTGAAGGCCTTGAGTTTCTGTATAAAATCATTTGTATATAGGAATGCCTGGGTGTCTCAGTCAGTTAAGTGTCTGTGTTTGGCTCAGGTCATTATCTCTAGGGTCCTGGGCTCCCTGCTCAGTGGGGGGGTCTGCTTCTCCCTCTTCCTCTGCCCTTCCACCTCACTTGTGCTCTCTTTCTCTCTCAAATAAATAAATAAAATCTAAAACAAACAAACAAAAAAGATCCTGTGTGTGTGTGTGTGTGCGTGTGCGTGTGTGTATATGTATATATGTGTGTGTATATATATATATATATATATATATACACAAAATGTGTGTGTGTGTGCGCACATGCAGATATTTTTCCTCTAATTTCTAATCTCCAAAAATAAATAAGCAACCGCTGATTTTTTTTTTTTTAAGATTTTATTTGTTTGACATGCAGAGATCACAAGTAGGCAGAGAGACAAGCAGGAAGAGGAGGAAGCAGGCTTCCGCTGAGTAGAGAGCCCAGTGCAGGACTCCATCCCAGGACCCTGGGATCATGACCTGAGCCAAAGGCTGAAGCTTTAACCCACTGAGCCACCCAGGCGCCCCTACAACCACTGATTTTTAAGGTCTCTTGAAATATAGAATTTAGTCTCTTCCAAAGTCTTAAGATAAAATGAAGAGCTTTTTTGTCAAAAATGTGTCAAGATTGCTTTGTCATTGAGTTAATATGTTTGTAGACAGTAATTCTCTAAAAAAAGAGCATGTGAGAGTAGTCTTGTTTTTATCATAATAGTCTACTTTGCACTACAGTTTTGGACTACTTCCTTTTGATTTGCATCTTCTTCTTTGGAAGTGAAAAGAACTAACTAGATATATACATAGACATAAAAGTGTTTAATTCATAAAAATATGATGAAACAATTTAGTTTACTTATAATAATTCAATTTTTCCTTATTTTTTTCTGAGCTAAAAGAATTATTTTGCTTGATAATCAAGGAGATTTATTTATGAAGTAATGAATAAAACCTTTATTAGTAATTTTTGTTCAGAAGAATTAATATAATTTTAAGACTAGAAATACCACTTCCAGTGACAATTCTTTATATACTAAATATGTACTAGATGCATGATTTATGAATCTGTTTAAGATTAGAGCACGATCTAATAATCCTCCTGTCTAACAAATCCAGATAGTGAAAATTCCTGAAATTTGATCTTGGATACCAATTTATTCCAACTTTTAAATAAGACAATCCAGTGCCTTCTTTTTTTTTTTTTTTTTAATTTTTTTTTACTTTTTCAGCATAACAGTATTCATTATTTTTGCACCACACCCAGTGCTCCATGCAATCCGTGCCCTCTACAATACCCACCACCTGGTGCCCCCAACCTCCCACCCCCCACCCCTTCAAAATTCTCAGATCGTTTTTCAGAGTCCATAGTCTCTCATGGTTCACCTCCCCTTCCAATTTCCCTCAACTCCCTTCTCCTCTCCATCTCCCCTTGTCCTCCATGCTATTTGTTATGCTCCACAAATAAGTGAAACCATATACACAATACTATGCAGCCATCAAAAGAAATGAAATCTTGCCATTTTTTTTTTTTAAGATTTTATTTATTTATTTGAGAGAGAGACAGTGAGAGAGAGCATGAGCTAGGAGAAGGTCAGAGAGAGAAGTAGACTCCCCGTGGAGCTGGGAGCCCGATGCGGGACTTGATCCCTGGACTCCAGGATCATGACCTGAGCCGAAGGCAGTCGTCCAACCAACTGAGCCACCCAGGCGTCCCAATCCAGTGCCTTCTTGCCAAGAAAGTGAATTTACCTCATCAAATTATGCAGAACAAATTGTTTAGGTTACTGAATATTACTGACTGAAATTATTTTTAAATTATATTGGAAATATATTTTAAATTATGAGGGCCTTGTTTATTTCCTTTTTAGAACTTTGTTATCCCTAAACATTCTCTAGATATTTTGTTTTTGAAATAGTGTAGTTGTGGGGTGCCTGGGTGGCTCAGTCGTTAAGCATCTGCCTTTGGCTCAGGTCATGATCTCAGGGTCTTGGGATCGAGCCCCATATTGGGCTCCTGCTCAGCCGGAAGCCTGCTTCTCCCTCTCCCACTCCCCCCGGCTTGTGTTCCCTCTCTCGCTGTGTCTCTGTCAAATAAATAAAATCTTAGTAAAAAAAAGAAATAGTGAAATTGCAGTGTGATTTACATGACACCAGAATTTCGTAATTTCAAATCTATTTATTTTTCTAGTTCCTATTTATCACATTTTATTTTACAGGATTTAATACATTTAAAATATCACCAATAAAGCAGTTTTTTCAAAAACATGTTTCTGTTTTATAACATAATTGATGGTGATATAGGAGTTCTTTTGAATATTAAAAATAACACCAAAATTTAAAGTGTAGATTATTTTCTTCACATTCTAGAAATTATATAAATCACAGCCAGAAATGAATTTTAGTTCACCATAGCTCATGTTCTAGTGTATATGAATTATCTTTATAAATTTGTCATGTTCAGTGTTAAGTATTCATTTTATTCTTAAATTTTAAATCCATTGTTATTCATGACACTAAATTTTTAGGCACTTATCTTAAGAGCCAGTAATGGTTTAAAAAGTGATGAGAACCTGAAATATTTCATTTTCCTAAAATGCTAGCACAGATCTTAGTAGCTACCTTATTGAATGGATGTATATAAACACTGTGCTGTAATAAATGAGACCCAGCTGGATCAATGATAAACCTCAAAATTACAACCAGTTCTAGTTCTTTGCCATTTTTTCTGTTGTGAGTTAACTCATAGTTGCATCCTGTATTTTTTTGTTACTCATCTTCTCAGTGAAACTGCCTTTTCCAGGGGCACCTGGGTGGCTCAGTGGGTTAAAGCCTCTGCCTTCAGCTCGGGTCATGATCCCGGGGTCCTGGGATCGAGCCCTACATCGAGCCCTCAGCACGGAGCCTGCTTCCTCCTCTCTCTCTGCCTGCTTCTGTACCTATTTGTGATCTCTGTCTGTCAAATAAATAAATAAAATCTTAAAAAAAGAAAAGAAAGAAAATGCCTTTTCCCAATTTAAATCAAAAAAGTAATTAAAAAATAAGACAAAAACACCATAAATGCCTAAGTATTTTTTTTGACTGAGATACATTAAAAAAATATAGTATTCATAGATTAAATGGCATCTTCTTATAAAACTCATACTTGACCTTTTGTTTTAATAGCCCTTTTAGGAAACAGTTTATCTGCACTGAACGCATACGTGGAGTTAGGAAGAAATATGCTGTCATCAAGTGTTTCTAATTTGGGCTGAACTTAAAAATAAGACAGTGAGTTACTGTTTACCTGTTGTGATCTTAAGGGTACCAGAAAGCCCTTGGATCCTCTAACCACATACCTTGCTGATGAGTGAAGTCTACAGTAAGATCATTTCTTGGCTTTGTTACAACGCAGATTTCATGGGAAGGATAACAACACGAAACCTACAGAACTTATGTTTTATGTTAGGAAGCTTATCATAATGTTTCCTGTGTGAGGTGGATAAGAAGGAGTGAGGCTTTGAGAAAAGGGGGCCTCTGAAAGGAAAAGGAAATGTTAGTGTGGAAGCACTATCTCCAAACCAGAGGAGACTGAGCGACAATTCCCCTCCATGCTTTGGGCTCGTTTAGCCCTTTTCATAGGGCTAAAACATAATTAGCAAGGGATATGATGACAGTGTTACTGTCCCTTAATAAACTATTCCTTAAATGCTACTTAATAGAAGGAAGTAAGAGAGCTGAGTATTTTAGAGAAAACACACACACACACAAAAGAAGATAATGTTGAGAGTTTTATTTTAGACTTGGCTGAGTTATAGGGCCAGTCAGCCTAGCCAGTGTTTGCCCAGAAGAAACAGCTATTTTTCAGAGAGTATAATAATCATTGTACAGTACTTGTTTCTTGTACCAAAGCTCAAGGGCACAATTCCTACACCAAAGGGTTGAAAAATTAGTCACATTTGGGTCTAATCAGAGCCGTTTAAATGGGGAGGAGAAAAGGAGTGTACAATGGCCTGTCAAATTTGGGACAACTCATACTGAAAAAGTGTGTATTGTTCATCTGAAATTCACATTTAACCAGCATCCTGCATGTTTTGATTTAATCTGACAGATTCTAGTTCAGGGGCACAACAGTCAAAAACTTCATTTTGAAAAGAAAAAAAAAAAGATAGGAACATGATAGATATAATAAATATAGGACTTTACCTTGAAAAAGACTTCCAATTTATTGTGGAGGTGGGTGTCAGCTTGGGAGTTCTGTGAAGAAGGAGGGGGTCTGAGAGTTGTCTAAAATTGGAAGGAAAGTCCCAGCACCTGCTGTAGATGGTCCGCACTCATACCTAGTGAACTGAAGGCACAGCTAGACATTGGAAGATATGTGGGCACCTTGTGTATCCCTCTGCAGCTTGGGTCAGTTGAGTACAACCATTTTCCTAAAGGGCCAGGAGATGGTCTGGTTTAGTTACCTCTAATTTTGAAGCATGACGCAGTCTTGGACAATATATAAAAGAAATGGCATGGCCGTCTTCCAATAAAGCTTTGTTTATAAAAACAGGCGACCTGCCGATTCTGCACAGGTTTGCAGACCCATGGCTTAACGTTTCTTGCCTACAAAATCTCATATAAGCAAATGCAGAAGTTGCATTATGCTCTAATAGTTTTCCAAAGACATCGATTGTATTGGAACAAATGTGTGTTTTCAAAACAAGTTTTATAGTTTATTCTTAAGTTTGGCGTGTTAGGATAAGGAGTGCATGGACATATAGCAAACGGGTAAAATTGAGATGAGTCATTAAGGCTTGTCCTGGGGATATAAGTCAGCAAAACTGTTAGTTGGAACAAGCTCAATCAGGTTCAATTTTTCTGCCAAGACACTTTCATATTCTCATTTTTAAATTTAATTCCTTACATTTAACCTTTAGTTCTCACTCTTTATTTGATATTTAAAAATATCCATTTATTTCAGGAATCTCTGTAGTACCTTTTACATTTATTTTAGACTTTTGGAAACATGTTAACTAAAGTTGTAAAATCAGAACATTTAAAATCTATTTCTATTACTTTTAAAGTAACATATAACTGATAATATAATTCCTAAAGAGTCTGTATTATTGAATATATATTTTAATATTAGGACCAGGAATATGTATTGCATGTAGCTGATATGGAAGGTAGTCTTTTTTGATTCTTTGATTTAAAATGGCCTTACATTTTAGATAGAACATTTATTATTTATGTGTCCTCTAGAAAACTTTCATGTTTGAAGCACATACATGCTTTACTCTCTTCTCTAATGCAGATACCAGTTTATTTGTATATAACTGGTGAATGTTTCAGGAAGTACCATTGGCATATTAGTCTACAGAAAAATGTAACTGTTCCTCTGATATCCTTATGTTTTAAATCTTAAGCTGAATGAAAAGGCTCTGGGGTGTCCTTCAGAAATATCCTTTATAAATTGTTGTGGTCAGCTGATTTAGGAAAATACATCTATATAAATTTTAAATATTTGGATTACTTTAGGAGACACAAGAAGACATTATAACAATTTAATGCTACATTTTAAAGTTTTTTATATCAATAAATTATCAATTAAAAAGTATCTGTAAATATATCTACTTTATAAGCATTGGCATATGCCAATAAAAAATACAAGAATTTGCCAAGATTTCAGATATATTTTATTTAATAGTAATATTTGTCTGATTTAATTTTGAAATGTTCAAGGGGCACCTTGGTGACTCAGTTGGTTAAGCATCTGCCTTTGGCTCAGGTCAGGATCTCAGAGGCCAGGAATTGAGTCCTATGAGGGGCTACCTGCTCACTAGGGAGCCTGCTTCTCCCTCTCCCTCTGTCCTTCCTCCCTGCTTGTGCCCTCTCTCTCTCTCAAATAAAATAAATAAAAGCTTAAAAAATAATTTTGAGACGTTCTTCAATAGTCTAAATACAGGGGTGCCTGGGTGGCTCAGTGGGTTAAGCCTCTGCCTTCAGCTCGGGTCATGATCTCAGGGTCTGGGATCGAGCCCCACATTGGGCTCTCTGCTCAGCAGGGAGCCTGCTTCCTCCTCTCTCTGTCTGCCTGTCTGCCTACTTGTGATCTCTCTGTCAAATAAATACATAAACAAAATCTTAAAAACAAAACAAAACACCTGTTAAAAAAAATAGTCTAAATACAGTGTACAAATAGCCACTTTTTTTCATAAGCAAACTGCTCGGATCTAACACAATACATAGAATTATGTTTAAATAGAATTGAAATACAATTGCAAAGACATATGGCTGTCCATTTTATAAATAACCTAGAGAAATTTTTATTGTATTTTATTAAAAGAAAAGCAAATATTATGCTTTCTACATATATTTTTTTCTTTCTTTCTTTCTTTTTTTTTTTTTAAGTAAGCTCTAGGCCCAGTGTGGGGCTTGAATTCACAACCTTGAGATCAAGAGTCACATAGTCTATCGGCTGAGCTAGCCAGGTACCCCTCTATTTATATTTCTTATAATTTTAAAATTAAATGTTCAAAAAAACCAATAATTATTTCAATATGAATTATTTCTAACTTCTAAATGATTTTGCCTAAAATTTGTTTTTTCTATTAGTAAGTTTGTCCACTTACTAAAATAACACTGTACCTTATTTCTGTTTCTTGGGCTGGCTCTAGAATGATAAAATAATATACACGAATTTTACATGAGATACATGCTTTTGTTATATAATCAAAATATAATAAAATATGCAAAGTCATTTTTCATGTGGAAACCTGAAGGATTTTTAAGTTGATAATAACAGTTAAAGTAATTTCTATTAGCTGATGCATTTTAGTCTTATTTCTAGGTCATTTCATACATTAACCAGTATTAGAAAACAAAGCTTTGTGGAAATTTGTCATCTCTAAAATTGATGTAAAATGTATTTCAACTCACCATATTATTTTTTATTTGAAAGAGAGTTTTTAAAAATCCCTTAACATCTTATATCATTGGTATTTCATATGGGTATCAATGACAAAAGGTCTGCTGTATAAATTTCCATTGTAGAAGTTAGAGTTGGTCTATATAGTTGATGTAGTTTGGTGGAGCAGGGGGATACATAAATCAGATTATGTAGGAGTGCATTTTACATTATATTATTCATGCTATTAAATTGCCAAAGATTGGGCTCAGTACTACTTAGAGATTAAATATCCTCAAGAGATGGTGAGTTTCATAAGATGTGTTTTGTTCTCTGCTCTCTCCCAGACTTAGAGTGTCTTGTACAAAGCAGACATTGAATAGGTATTTGTGGAATGAATGATGCCTTCCTGGGTTTATTAAACCAATAAGAGTCTGATTAAACCAATAATAGTTTGGAAAATATTATTATTTAAGAAAACAAATTTTAAATCAACCATATCCCAGCTTGAGTGTCAGCTTTGGGGATTTTAGACAAGCTCCTTGTGTCTTTCTGATTCTTGATGTTCACTTTAATAAAAAATGGGTGCCAGTATTTAAATTGTAAAACTAATGTAATGACAGAATGAAAAAAAAAGTATGTTTAAGGAACATAACGTGATGCATAAAAAAAAGAAAGCACACATATTAAAAGAAACTATTTTAAAACTGTATGTATGAATTGATTTATTCATCAAACTTATGATAATTACCCAGTATACCAAGCTTTGGTTTAGGTCCTGGGGATGCAGAAATGAAAAAGACACAGTCTGGAGGGGTTCCAAGTCAAGGAGAAGGAAGTTATAAAAATAAATAATTATAATAGTAAATTTTTAATGCTTATAATAGAGGTGCAAACATGAAATTGTTAATGGATCCATGTATTTTATCTTAGGTATATTTTGTTTTAATCTCTCATCTGTCAGTGTCAAAGCTTCCATAGCTGCCTCAAATCTTTGAATATATTACTGTTAGATTTCACTTCCATTCTCTACTCTTGAAGTTATTTTTATAGTACTGTAGACCAAACATTTAAAGAATTTCAGAGGCACCTGTCTGGCTCAGTCAGTAGAGCATGTGACTTTTGATCTCAGGGTTGTGAGTTCGAGTTTCATGTTGGGGACTTACTTAAGTAATCCCCATGCTGGGGATTACTTAAAAATAAAATCTCTAAAAATTAATTAATTAATTAATTAAAAAATAAAGCATTTTGGTGCTTAACATACATATCATTAAAGAAATCCAGTGCTTGCTACCAAATGAATGAGTTACCAAATTAATGAGATATTTGATTTCAGGTGTGGACACATAGCTATGTAAAGTAAATGAGGATTGAAGCAGATGTAGCTGGAGAACAGTTTCTTTTAAAACCTATGTCAGTGAAAGAAACTCTTATTTAAAGTTGAAACACTTTGTGGAGTGGAAGTGATCTCTAGCTTCCTCATCACAGTTTGTGTTAATATAGCTAAATCACTTCCTAATTATTTGACACCTCATTATCCCATTTGTACACTTTGCAGATCCTGTTTTCCTTCAACAGTTTCCCTTTTCCATCAAAAAACCCCACTTTGATTAATTCTTATTCTCTCATGTTCTCTCTCTCATGTATATTTTTAATTTTCAAGGCTTTGAAAAAAATATATATGTATATCTCCACCCACATATATGCTCTTCTCCATTCATGACTATGGCTGCATGTCTGTTTTTTCTTTTCAATCACTTAGTTGATATGTACAAGAGGGAAGAATATTTTAATCATTGCAGAAAATTTTTCTTATTACCTAATGGTGTTTTGTCAAAGAAAGAATGGATTAGACACTGGTTAAGGCAAGTATACCATGATATCTCAGATAATAGCTTAAAGGGGACATGGAGAAGACCTGGGTGTCCAGAGAAGAGACTGCTTATTATTCTGCGCTGTGGGGATAAATTGGAGAAAGGAGAGGTGGCTACCTTAGATGTGATTTACAAATATTAGTCAATAAACTAGTATGAAGCAAATGATAATATTTGGAATAGAGAACTTTGGAATAATTTAAGTGGTCAAAATACCTCTTTTATGGGAAGAAGCTAGAGCTTTAGAAACAAGGGAACAAAAAACCCATTACAGAGCTATTCAGTTGTGCAGATATGATTGGTGTCATTTTGTCCTCTAAATTCTAGTAATTATTTACTTCAATATATTTGCTAAACATAATGTAAACAGTGAAGACACATTCTAAATTCTTTCATAGGATAAACAGCATAATTTTTGTAATAATCACAATAAGGAGTACAAATATTCCTCTAAAAATGACACATTCTGTAATATTTATTGTTAATCTATATCCTCTTGTTTTACTGAACCATAGGTCTTCTTTTTTTTTTTTTTTAATATTTTATTTATTTATTTGACAGAGAGAGAGAGATCACAAGCAGGCAGAGAGGCAGGCAGAGAGAGGGGAGGAAGCAGGCTCCCCGCAGAGCAGAGAGTCCGATGCGGGGCTCAATCCCAGGACCCTGAGATCATGACCTGAGCCGAAGGCAGTGGCTTAACCACTGAGCCACCCAGGCGCCCCAGGTCTTCTGAATATATTAAAGTTTGGGAAAAATTAGACTCTGCATTTATATTAGTGTGTCAGTCTCCTAAGTGAAGTTATGAACTACATAAATACACTTTTTATTTATTGATTTTTTTAATCTGACAGATGGCACTTCTATATAAAAGTTGAAATTCAGTACTGTTCTTAACCAAGAGTTTTGAGGTGGGAGTGAAGAAGTAGACCTTCTTAGGGCATTGAGATTACCCAAATTTAGGGACCTGCTGACATATTTAAAACCTTTTTGTTAAAGTTTTTAACATTAACTTCTCTTGATCTGATTACCTTTTTAATTTTTGAAATATCTAAAATCAATCCCATTGAATATTTGTTTCAAGATGACATATTTAGTTATTTCAAAAATTATCACTTAAGAATATTTTTATGAAATAAAAAATATACTCTGGTTTTCAGAATACTATTATATGATCTTGTATAAATTTTTGTTTGAGAATCGAGACTTGCTGATATCAAGAACAAAAGTAATATTACTGAAAGTATTGACTTTTTCAGGTCCCCGGTAGCTCGCCATGATCGTATAGTGGTTAGTACTCTGTGTTGTGAAAGTATTGACTTTTTTTATCTTCCAGCTTTTTGTGGTACTAAATGTTAGTGAACACTTGATTTCTAATTCTTTTGTCTAGTTTACAAGTCTTGATATGGATACAAGTAAGTTTATCGTTTTATTATAGTTCTGAGAACTTGCACATGTGTCCTTTGGAAAGACTCGTTTCCGAGACATTTGATTTCCTATTTCAGGTATTTAGTACTTAAACAACTGAAATTAAAAAAATAAAATTTAATCCCTTATTGTTGAAGAATAGCAATCCCTTGATTTTTTATGCTTCTATTAAATATTAGATGTGATGGAAATATTTCTAAGTACAGTTGACTCTTTAGTAACATGGGGTTAATGTAGCCAATCCCCTGCACAAAAATCTAAGTATAACTTTTGACTCCCCAGAAACTTAATGACAAAGAACCTACTGTTGACCAAAAGCCTTACTGATAACAAAGAGTTGAATAACACATATTTTGTGTGTTCTGTGTATTATATATTATATATTCCTAGAATAAAGTAAGAAATACTTCTTGTAAGAAATACTCTTACAATGTTATATATTCTTAAAATAAAGTAAGCTGCAGAAAAGAAATATTAAGAAAACCAAAAGGAAGAGAAAATACATTTATAGTACTGTATAGTATTTATTGAAGAAAATTGCATTTGAGTGGACCTGTGCATTTCAGACCTATATTTTGTCAGGGGTCAACTGTAATTCCTTATTAGAGAAACTGATTTAGGAGTTTTAGTGGGACTCGGATTCTTTCTTGGCAAATGATTAAAATGAGAATCACATTGATTTTTCTCCTCATTAATGATGTTTTTCATTAGTAGCTGATATTTTTCCTTGTAAATATTTTGACAGTTTCATTATAATTTTGTATGCCCTTCAAAATATTTTCAGATTTTAATGATGATTGGTTAAGGTCTTGAGGAAACTTTAAAGTGACAGCATTGAATGTTGATGCAAAAGCCCCTACTCTATGGGGTGCCTGGGTGGCTCAGTGGGTTAAGCCTCTGCCTTCGGCTCAGGTCATGGTCTCAGGGTCCTGGGATCGAGCCCTGCATCGGGCTCTCTGCTCATCAGGGAGCCTGCATTTCCCTCTCTCTCTGCCTGCCTCTCTGCCTACTTGTGATCTCTGTCTGTCAAATAAATAAATAAAATCTTTAAAAAAAAAAAAGCCCCTACTCTAACAAATTATGCCTTCCTTTTTTTCCTTTGAACATCTTTTGTCATCCCTATAAAATAATGCTTTGTAAAAGGCCACATGTAATAGTCCTCTGCTATGTGTGATGTACAATAATTTCATTTTAAGCAATTCGACATATATGAACTTAAGTTCTGCCTTGCTTTCCTTTGCTTGTGTTCTAGGGAAGCAATAAATAGCCAGGCTCTAACAGGCTTTCCTCTGAAGTCTTTACAGTTAGAAAAATCACTTTAGGCTAAGAGCTCTCTAAATCATTGCAGTGCCTATTGCAATAGGTGCTGCAAAGGAATTAAATGTAAAAGGAAGTAAAACAAAGTAAAAACCATTGTTGAAACACTGTTACCACTGGCATAATTTCTTCCATCCCTTCTTCTCCTGAACCCCTACCCATGTAGCTGCCACCATCCCTTAAGCAGGGGTCAGGTAACTTTTTGTGAAACTATGTCTGTGTTTTATTGCCAGGCTTATAAACACCAGGTAGCTCGGCTTCAGCAGTTGTTTTTCTGACTTTTTGGCTCTGGTGAATCATTATGAGGTGCAGCTGGAAAACCAGCGCTGGGTGGCTAGTGAGGGATTGCTTTTCAACAGGTCTGCTTTTGACAAGTCACCCTGAAAGGAACCATTTTTCTCTAAGTCTTTTTCAGAGTGTCCTAAATATTCAGTGATTTGCAAGATGATTAGCGTTTTAGATAAAATTTCGCTTTATCAAAACCTTAACCTCCACTGAGTTTAAAATTCCTTCCCTTTGTCCAAAACAATAGTGTCTTACGAATATACATGTTGCAAATAGTGGAAAGAACAGTGAGAAATTTGCAGGAGAGGCTGGAAATGGGACTAGGATCATTATTAGCAATTGTGAGAAGTCATTGTTTCTTAGTGAATGGACTTCGTAATAAAGGCTTTGTTACTGGCATAGAGTGAATGTTATTTAACAGATTCAACCTGTGGAAAAAAAGGGCAAACTTCCCTACTTGAGTCATTGACTATCAACACAACTACCTTTTTGTATTGATATTGTTCCCATTTCTCAAGTAAGAAGTAAAATTTAAAAAAAAAAAATGCAGGCTGCTAATTAAACTCTTTCTACTTTGTATCTCTTGAGCCAGACTCAGAGTTCTGGACTAGATGCTGAACTTGGCTGGGCTACGTCATATTACTTTGTACTAACTCTAGGAAGCATTAGAGCATTGGAAATTTTTATGTCCTTAATGGGAGGTCTGGCCGCCATTACACCTAATGGACTCCTACTCAACTTTCAGATCTTAGAAGGGGAGTATTGCTTTGTGGTTTAGTGTTCAGACCCTGGAGTCACCTTGCCTGGGTTGAATCTCTTTTTTTGCCTCTGTGTGACTTTGTGAACAGGGATGCCCTCTTGGGAAATTATTTAATTGTTCTGTAATTCACTTTCCGTATCGGTAAAAGAGATGTTAGTAAGAATTATTATGAGGATTAAATAAATTACCCTTTGCACATAGTAGGTGTTTAGTATGGGGAAGATTTTGCTGACTCAGTAATGTCTTCTGTTTATAAGCTCTCACAGCCTCTTAGATTTCTCTTTCGAACCAAGGTCGGAGTTGCAGTTTTAACGTGTGGTAATGTTTTATCACTTGTAAAATATTCTTACTGACTCTGTTGAGGTTGACTAGGATAGAAAAAAGAGATAAATAGATTTGACCATGTGAATCTTCTAAGTTCTGTGTGTTATCCATTTTCGACCATTTATGGTTTATAGCACGGGAATATTAGACAGAATTCAAGGGCCAAGAGAATATGTATTATAGAAATTCATTTAAGGTATGGTTATGGATGATTTGTTTGAAAGTCAAGTATAATTCCAATGCTCCTATGTGTGCCTAGCAAGGAAAAGGAGACAGTATGTTTTTATCATCATTGTACCCGTAATAAGCTTTAATTTTATTCTGTCTTTTTGTAAAAGACAAAAACAAAAACAAAAATATACAAAAACCATAACAATGGGTATGCTTTCTAATAGCTGAATGCTTTATTTTTCATTATTGATTATATATACTAATCAGATATGGCTAATTTAAATTCAGCTTTCCCTTCTAGTCATGTTGTTTGTTTTTTACTTTTTAGACAATATGTCATAGTAAGATTCTACACAGTTAAGAGGAAAGTCTTTCTTTCATATAATTAGGAAAAAACTGATTTTTAAAAAGGGACTGGGAGGAAAATCTTCGTGCCAGATAGTTTCTTAGGCAGATTCATTTTTAAAAAGAATATGTTGAATTTGTGGATCCTGAAACTGATTACCTTCAAGTTGTCTAGGATCCCATGCCTTTAGAGGGTCTTTCTATATTCCCAGAATAGGCACACTTCAGTTTAAAGAGCACTGTATTAAAACACTTAAGAAATAATTGAAAGTCACAGTAGAACCAATAAAACTGGGCAGTTCTTATCTGATTGACAAAAGCATTTAGATTAACAGTGACTTTTGGAATTGTGGAAGTAGTGAATATAAGTCTTAATGATAGCGTTTTTGTAATGCTGAACATTTTTGTAAGATTTTGATACCTATGTTAAGGTTTCAAACGTTAGGATCACAAACAACAAAAGGAAATCACTAGATTTATTTGAGAAGCAGTAAACACGTGAGCACAAAGTGGAAGACTGTGGTTGAGTTTGAGTACTAACTTCAGTGCTTTTTGCATATCCTTGGCTTGCTGTTATGTTTAAGACGTTGTTTATGGGATGCTGATTAATAGAAACATATGGTCCCTATGATGGTTTTGGCAGGATGAAGGAGTAGAACAATGCAAAATGCTTTGCGCTGAGGAAGGTCCTTAAACTATTGCAGTAATTTCAGGATAAGATATATTAGTTGCCTTCAGGATAAAATGGAAAAAAAAATATCGCAGGGAAAAATACTTTAAAACTATCATCTTTTTTTTTTTTTAGATTTTATTTATTTGTTTGACAGAGAGAGTATAAGCAAGAGGAGAAGCAGGCAGAGAGAGAGAGGGAGAAGCAGACTCTCCACTGAGCAGCGACCTGATGTGGGACTCGATCTCAGGACCCTGGGATACTGGTTGGGCAGATGCCCAACCTACTAAGCCAACCAAGCATCCCTAAAACTATCATCATAAAACCAGTGTCATCTCGTAATTTATCTGAGTCATGAATCTTAGTGTTAAATGTTAAACAGAGTGCCTCTAATTCTGAATTTCTAATGAGGTTTCAGGCTGTTGGCCAGGTCTGTAATCTTAGCTGAAGGGTCAGCTGGAGGACAATCCATTTCTAGGCTTACCTCTGTGGGCCACTGAATGGGGCTGCATCATGACATGGCGGCTGAATAGCTCCAAAGTGAGCCTTACAAAAAGTTGGAAGCTACAAGCGTTTTGTCATCTAATCTCAGAAGTGACATCCTATTATTTCTGCCATATACTTTTTGTTAGAGGTGAGAGAATAAGTCCACTCCACCCTCAAGGGGAATGGATTACACAAGCTTGTGAATACCTACAAGGTAAGCATCACTGGGACTCCCTTTCAGGCTCCTTACTACAGATATTAAAGCCTCAGATGTAGATTTGGTAGAAGTAGAAAGAAAAATCTATATTTAGGTAAGTATTGATAGATTTTGGGGAGATTTCTCTAAATTTTAACCATGGCTAACTCAAGATAAGACCTTAATAGAACTTATTTATCTTATACTTTAGGCCATAGGTTTCCCATTTGTCCATAGAGGTACTGTGCTCAATTATACCTAGATTTCTTTATTATTTGGTGTTTATGTCATTATATTCCTTGTATCTGATTTTATTTTAAGAGCCAAGGAACCTGATCGGGTATAACTGTCATCAGTGATGTAATTGAATTAAGTTGATTGAAAACGATTTAGAGGCCATTGGATTTGACAATTATAGCAAGGCCAATAGGGGATTTTTCGAGAGAATTTTCAGTGAGTGAAGGAGACAGAACCTGGACTGAAAGTAATTAGAGATTGAAGTGGCTGTGAGGTAATGGGAGTCAACATTTTTGGTTGCTGAGGTGAGAATTTGGGCAGTGAAAGGAAAAAGACACCTCTTCATGTGTGTTTGAGGGTGTGTGTGTGTGTTTTATTTATTTTTTTTTTTTTTAAGCCTGAGAGACTTTCATATATTTCTGAGAAAGAGAGTGAGCAGGGATATTAAATAAGCCACAGTTTCATTCATCTTTGTACCCTGGGTGCTTTGTATAGTGCCTAGAGCCAGGGAAACAGGGCAAGGCTTTGGCGAGTGGAAGCAGATTTCCTCCTTTTGTCATTGGAGGCAGAGAGTATGGGTTTACAGCCCTCTTGAGATGGAGCCTGCCCGGACTGAATCCCCACCTCCAGCACAATTTATCTGTTTGGTGGCATGTACTTGCTGAAGTTTCTGAAAGTTTTTGTGGCTCAGCTTTTCCATATGTAAAGTGGTATAATTCCAGACTGCACAGAAAATAAATGAAGAAAAACAAGAACAACAAAGACAAACCAAAACGTTATCTATTGATTTTAACGGCTTAAGACATGCTTAGAGCTTAATACCCATGAGCCCTTATTATTAACTGGTTTTATTTAGGAAAAAAAGATTTTCAGGCATTTTCTCTTGGATCTAACCATCTCTAATTTCTCTGTTATCCGGAACATTAATCATGGACTTGTTTTGTTACAGTTTAGTGAGGCAGACATTTATTGACCTTCAATTAGATTTGAAGCCTTGTGCTTGTTTGATGGGATCATAAAAATGAATAAAACATGACCTTGTGCTTTTGGGCCTTATTGTCCAGAAGGAGATATACCCATGTGAACAAATGAGAGTAATAAAGTATTCTTGAGCCTGTGATAGAATTTTGATTAGGCATTTTGAGGAATTCTGAGGAAAAACCTTTGTAGTGAAAAAATTCATGGATTAGGGTTTATTTTCTGATCAGAAGAACTTAACAAATGGATTAATATAGATGATCAGTGAGCTTATGGCTAAATCTACTTTTACCAAAGAGTCAGCTGACAGAATATTTTACAAAAAGGAGTTTTGGTATATAATAAGAATGTAGTGTGCAAAAGAACACAGAAATACTTAAATGTTGTCTTGGCATTTAGTTACAAGTGTCTTATATGAATAACTTCTAAATAAGGAAAATAAAAGAAGTGAAAAAGGTCCTGTCACCTTTTGTGAATGATGGTGAAAAAAATTCAGTTTGAATTTTTTTAGAATTTTTATTTCAGTATAGTTAACAAACTCAGGTTGCGTCTTTTGTGAGGGAGGCTTTCTTCCGCCTCCCTACCATACATATGAGTTTCTCAGAGGTAAGTATGTGTAAACAAACAAGTTTCACTGGGTTTTATGATAAATAGCCTTTTTAAGACACTGAGATAACTTATTTACATTATTTGTTGACTACAGGTGTTTATAGAGTATTATTAGTTGCTAAATTCATTGAACCAAAGTGGCACACCATTGTTTCCTTAAAATCTTGATTTTTTTTTTTCTTTTTTGAGGGGGAACTGTTAAAATACTCATTTGTCTAACAAGAAGGAACAGTGAGAACAGTTCAAATAGCAAAATACACCCCCACAATGAGAAGTGTCCTTGTTGTGTTCCTTTTCATGATTTTTTTTCACCCTAAACAAGAATGAATATGTTAATTTCATCAGTACCATGATAGACTTTATTAATAGGAAAAGACCTCCATATCTCTAAGCTTTAGCCCTAAGGAATTACCTCTTTAGTATCAAAGGCATAAATGCATTTCACCTTAGTGTTATTTTATATTTTACGTATTTATCCAAATGTAGTGTATCTCTTCCGAAGATAAATCATTTCTCCCACAAGATTTGGTTGTGCTTAAATTAATATAAATTACTGCCCAACTCTCATTAAATCACTATTGCCCAATTACATAAAGTTATGTTTTTAATTTAGAATGATTAATCTCTCACTAAGGAACGTGTACCCCCTCATAACAATCAATTAAACTATTTTAGACTAATCTAACAAACTATTTTAGAATGTGGAGGGAAAATGTAAAATAAATATCTTCACACTGTGCTCTAAATGAACATTCTGAACAGAGTTTTCACAAGCTAGGGAATTTTCTGAAAATTCTAGCTTATCACGTTCTGTTCTGTAGTAGTCTTTATTACATTCCCCATGTCATAGCATACCTTCATTCTCTGTGTAATGAAAAAAAAAATGTATTTGTTTCAGTCATGAAATTTTAAGCATATTTGATGAGAACCTGAAGAAGATGAAACAATTTGGAATACCATTGACAAAACTACTATTACTCCAGCTGACAGAGAACAAAAATGCTTCATTGTGGTTGAATTCAGAGCCCATTCCTGAAAGTGACAAAGATTTATAGTTTCTTTTCTGTCAGTCCCACTTAGTCCCCATGGTACTACATCTTTCTTGAAGTATATAAGGAACAGTTAGTGCTAATGGTAAGATATTTTCTGTAAAGGTATATTGTAAAGGGAGATTTGGGAAATGTTAGCAAAGCCACTCTGATTTTTTGAAATGGTGATGAATCATGACTAACAAGAATAGGTCTTGATTAATATTCATAAAATATATCTTACATTTTCTTTGTTTTGTCAAAATACCTGCCAAGATCTTGTGTTAAATGCTAGAACTATAGAGATTCCTCAGGAGCTTTGATATTATTTCAATGATTTAAACTTCAATTCAAGAATATTAAATCAGGGATAAATGAAAGTTTAAATGCTATTGAGTAGATTTATAGACTATGTGCATTTGGTGTTGAAATCTATAGACGTCATCTTATTCATTGTGAAACAAATCTACAGATCACATGCTGATTAGAAATAATGGTGACATTTAATTTCAAGAAGTTCATGATAGTACACAAGTATTTTAGTTAAAAAATGTGGGTGAATTAGAAGTGATAAAATCCATGTTGTCCCTTGAACTCTTTCTTGGGTTGTGCTTAGTTTGATTCATAAGACTCGTCATATTTATCATTGTATTTATGAGTAACATTTTCTGTTGCACAGTAGCCATTCTACTCTATCTTGTGGCTAATAACTTCCTAAATTAAGTATTCTTTCTACACTTTATTAACCTAATTAATTATTCAGTAACTGTTCTTGCATATCAGTAGTTTACAAGGGTGACTGTTATTGGTAGGGCTTTTCCATCCCACCTCCCATTCCCATGTAAATAAAGAACTTGAACATACTTTATGTAAAAACACTAAAAAAAATACGGAAATAAATGAAAATATATTGACCATCTCTTACTCTTTCTGATTTGAAAAAACATTATTCAGACACAACTATGCCTGATATGTAACTTTTAAACATCTATATTTTGTTGCTTTTTAGTAGTTTCTTGTTCAGGATATCTAATTTCAACTATAGTTTGGGCCTCATACAAATACTGTAAAACCATAAAAGTCAACTACATTGAAGAAATTAATGAGATATTCATGACCAGCATTTTTTATCTGGCAATATGGTCAAGCTCTGGTGTAGTGATCATTTCTGTTTTATTATTAAGCCTTAGTAATATTTACTTTTTAAAAATAGTGATACTTCACTTAAAAAAGAAATGATTCACATCAAAAATTATAAAAAAAGAAGAGTCATTAAAAGAGCCTTTTTTTTCTTTTTAGTATAGCTATTAATATTTCACGACACAATAAATTCTGTGGGTGAAAGTGCTAGGTGTAAAACAATGTGTGGAATCAAGAATTTTTGAACTCAACCCTTTAGTTCCTTGTAAACATAAAGTTATTTCCCATCTGTAGTTTACACTTTCTTCAGTTTAGGATGTTTGACAATGTATCCCAGTAGTAAGAAATGTGTGTAGGGAAAGGATACAGAGAGTTTAGGGAAGTAGGACATAACATTTTCTCCTCCTTACTTGTTTTAAAAATTTGAGAGGCTGTGTGTAATTGAAAATATGTCTTGGAGTGTGTTTTGGGTTTGGAGTCAGTGAATTCTGCCATAATATTATGACCCTTCCTTATCTTTATTATTTTAAAAAGCTTTAATTATTTGACATAAAATATATTTTTACTAGAGAATTCATGAAAAAAATTAATTTTTGAAGTTTAATGGATTACATTTCTCCATTTAAAAAAACAAAACAAAACCTTGAAATGGATGATTTTAACAGTTTTCCTAAAGTTCTAGTACACTATAATTACCTAAATATGGACTCTGTACTTTTTATATATATTAAACTATTTTAGTTAATTTCTCCATAAAATATCTCAAGAGTTACATGTTTCATTTTTATTTCCTTATAAATTTGCTTGAAGAATAGAACATAAAATAATAATCACTTCATTTGGAACAGAATCTCCCAAAGCCAATAAAAAGTTGATCTATGTCAGAGTAATTTTTATGGGTATCTAGGATGAACTCTGTGCTACAAGGATTAATGCTACATTTCTTTTTAGGCGATTGTGTATCTTCTGTTTAATTTTAAAATACACAAGCTCGCTTTGAGATTTGTGTTTGTATAAAAGCATCTGCATTGATAACAGGGTGATTCTGGTAATAGTGTTAGTGAACCTTTGCTTTCTTGGCTGAACACTGTGAGTCAACAAAGCAAAGAGAAAGGAAAAAAGAAAAGGAAACATAGTGGGGTCATGTCTGAGAGTAGCTAATGGATGTTTTCGGTTTAATGATGTCTGAAATGTATTTTTTAATGCTCCTTAGAATTCAAAGAAACTTTTTCATTACATTAACTGTTTTAATCGCTGGGAACAATGATGTTCTCCAGACTGCCAGGCACATTTCTTTTTGGCCTCTGCTATATGCTTTCATATCTGAATTTAAAAATTGGGAATCCAGTATGGGACAACTTAACTCTTTCTCTTTCAGGTAAAGATCATCATGTTAAACCTATTTCTTGGATCTAGAGGAAGATATTTTATAGTTTGATATTTCCTGGCAGTATTCAGCAAATTTGCCCTTAACTATTGATTTGTAATAATACATCCCTTACTATCAAAATTTTAAATGTGCATGTGTATGTGCATGTTTTATTTGTGATAATGTGAAATAAAAGCACATTTTATGGGGCGCCTGGGTGGCTCAGTGGGTTAAGCCTCTGCCTTTGGCTCGGGTCATGATCCCAGGGTCCTGGGATGGAACCCCACATCTGGCTCTCTGCTCAGCAGGGTGCCTGCTTCCTCCTTTCTCTGCCTGCCTCTCTGCCTACTTGTGATCTCTGTGAGTCAAATAAATAAATAATTTTTAAAAAAAAGCACATTTTATTTCAGATAATATGTTTCCATGGTGAAGAAAAAAGTATGTAGATAGACTCTAAAAAACTTTTCTTTATGTAGCATAGGTCATATAAGAAATTTGGAACATATTTTTGTTGTTTGATTTATAGACATCTGAACTGACAGATTTTCTGTTTTTATCTTCCTTTTACTTTAGATTTTTGTTATTAGCTGGTCAACTCTAGACGGAATTGTCAAGGAGGGGCCTTTTTGGCATTTTATTTCCCAGTCCTTTTTTTTTTTTTTTCCCACACTAAGTTCCCAACCAGATCCAAGTTTTCCTTTCTGTTAGAAGAAAATTAATATTGGGGTGCCTGGGTGACTTAGTGGGTTAAGCCTCTGCCTTTGGCTCAGGTCATGATCTTAGGGTCTGGAATCAAGCCCCACATCGGGCTCTCTGCTCAGCAGGGAGCCTCTTCCCCCTCTCTCTCTGCCTGCCTCTCTGCCTACTTGTGATCTCTATCTGTCAAATAAATAAAATCTTTAAAAAAAAAAGAAAATTAATATTAATAAGCAAACAATCCCTGAGTATAAATCAACTACCCATGGTAGAAAATTAACATATTTGATGAGGATTTTGTGGTAAGATATTTGGATGCATATAAACTTTATGTATGTGGAATACATGCATACATACTCCAAAGTGGAAGGGCATATACTAAAAAATACTTAGCTATATTACCTACCTAACTTCCTGTGGAGTTCATTGGAGTCAAATACATTTAGGCCATAGGACATTTCTTGAATTTGTAACAATATAAAATGTAGGGTATCACCCTCTCTGATAGGAGTGATTCATAAAGGGAACTGTAAACACATTTCTAAATATATTTTTTACTATAAGTAAATGTAAAGAGGTTTAATACCATGACACAAGTCTACATTCAGGTGATAAAGGACAGTTGAGGGGTAAAAATATATTGTAAATTCACTGGACACATGTATACCAAAGTTGTAATGAACATACAGTATTTACATGATATTTTAAAATGTGTAATCCATAATCATATTTTTAATGATATTATTTCTCTTTTTTAAGTTTATTTTTTAAAGTTCCCTTTATTTATTTATGTAATTCCTACGACCAATGTAGGGCTTGAACTTACAACCTCGAGATCAAGAGTTGCATGCTCTTTCAACTGAGCCTGTCAGTCACCCTTCTGTTTTTCAAATTAACATTGTTACATTGCGAGGATGCAGAATTTTTTTATTGAGGTATAATTGACATATAATTGTGTCAGTTTTAGGTGTAGAACATAATGATTTGATATTTGCATTATATTGTGAAATGCTCACCACAGTTCAATCTGGTTAGTAATCATTACCATATGTACTTACCCAGATTTTTTTCTTATGGTGAAAGACACAATGTGATTATTACTAACTGTAGTGGCCATCCTGTACATTACATCCCCAGACTTATTTATTTTAGAACTGGAAGTTTGTACCTTTCGATTTGCTGTGTCTGTTTTATCTACCCCTTCCCCCTGCCTTTGGAAACAACTGATTTATTTACTGTGTCTTTGAATTTTTTTTAATTCCATATATAAGTTAGATCATACAGTATTTGTCTTTCTCTGTCTAACTAATTTTACTTAGCAATGATACCCTCGAAGTTTATCTATGTTGTTGGAAATAACAAGAAATTTGTTCTTTTTTTTATGGCTGAATCGTAGTCCATTATATATGTCAAATTTTCTTTATCTATTCATCTATCCATGGATACTTAAGTTGTTTCCATACCTTGAATATTGTAAATACCACAATGATCATGGGGTACGTATATGTTTTTGAGATAGTGTTTTAATTCTCTTTGAATAAATGCCTAGAAGTGAAATTGCTGGATCATATGGTAGTTCTATTTTTAATTTTTTGAAGAACTTCCATAGTGTTTATACCTATTTACTTTCCCACCGGTAGTGCACAAAGGTTCTGTATTCTCCACACTTTTTTCTTGTCCTTTGGTAATCGCCATTCTGACAGGTGTGAGGTGATATCTCATTGTGGTTTTGATTCGCATTTCCCTGATGATTAGTGATGTCATACATCTTTCCATGTACTTGTTGACCATCGGTAAGTTTCCTGTGGAGGGGGGAAATGTCTGTTCAGATCTTCTGCCCATTTTTGATTTGGGTTGTTTGGGTTTTTTGCTGTTATGAGTCCTTTGTATTTTGGATACTAACTCCTTATCAGATTTATGATTTGTAAATATGTTTTCCCACTCAGTATGTTGCCCTTTCATTTCTTGATAGTTTTCTTTGTTTTGCAGGTTTTCAGTATGATGTAGTCCTACTTGTTTATTTTTGCTTTTGGTGTCAGATCTGAAGTAATCATCATGAAGATTGATGCCAAGGAGGTTACCACCTTTGGTTTCTTCTAGGATTTTTATGGTTACAGTTTTTGCATTCAAGTCTTTATTTAAATAATTCTGAGTTAAATTCCGCATTTACTATAAGATAGTGGTCCAGTTTCATTCATTTGCATCTTGACATCTGTGTTCCAATACCACTTATTAAAGAGACTGTCCCTTTTCCATTGTATATTTTGGGCTTCTTTGTCACAAATTAATGGGCCATATATGCATGGGCTGTCTATTCTGTTCCTTTAATATATGTGTTCCTTTTATGCCAATACTATACTATTTTGAGTATTATAGCTTTGAAATATAGGTTGCTATCAGGGAGAGTGATGACTTCGGCCTTTGTCCTCTTTCTCAAGATTGCTTTGGCTAAGGGCGCCTGGGTGGCTCATTGGATTAAGCCTCTGCCTTCGGCTCAGTTCATGATCTCAGGGTCCTGGGATCGAGCCCCGCATCAGGTTCTCTGCTCAGCAGGGAGCCTGCTTGTCTGCTTCTCTGCCTACCTGTGATCTCTCTCTGTCAAATAAATAAATAAAATATTAAAAAAAAAAAAAGATTGCTTTGGCTATTTGAAACCTTTTATGGTGCCGTACAAGTTTTAGAATTGTGTGTTCTAGCTCTGTGAAAAATCCCATAGGGATGTTTATGGAAATTGCATTGAATATGTCGATTGCTTTGGGTAATATGGACATTTTAACAAAATTAATTCTCCTGATCCATGAGCACAGATATCTTCACATTTATTTGTGTCTTCTCTAATTACTTTCATCACTCTCTTGCAGTTTTCAGTTTATAGGCCTTTTGCCTCCTTGGTTAAATTTATTCCTAGGTGTTTTGTTTTGTGTTGTTTTTTTCATGGAATTGTAAATAGGACTGCTTTCCTAATTTCTCTTTCTGATAGTTCATTACTAGTGTACAATAATGCAAAATATTTTTGTATATCAGTTTTGTTTTCTGCAACTTTACTGAAGACATTTGTTCTAACATTTTTTTGATGGAATGTTTAGGGTTTTCTATATAGTGTGTGATACCATTTGCAAATAGTGACAGTTTTACTTATTCCTTTCTAATTTGGATGGCATCTATATATCTGTCTATCTGACATCTGTCTCTATTTTTCTTGCTTAATTGCTCTGGCTAGGGCTTCCAATACTATGCTGAATAAAAGTAGTGAGAATGGACATCTTTGTGTTGTTCTCATCTTAGGAGAAAAGCTTTCAGCTTTTTACCATTGAGTATGATGTTAACTGTGGGCTTGCCATGTACAGCCTTTATTATGTTGGTATACATTCCCAGTAAACTCACTTTATTGAGATTTTTTTTATCATAAATGGATGCTGATTTTTGTCAAATGCTTTTTCTATATCTAATGAGATGAAAATATGATCATCATTTTATTAGTGTGGTGTATCATGTTGATTGATATGCATATGTTGAGCCATCTTGTTTTATCCCTGTTTTACCCCCAGGATAAACTCCACTTGACCATGGCATATGATCCTTTTAATGTATTGTTGACTTCGGTTCCCTAATATTTCATTGAGAATTTTTGCATCTGTGTTCATCAGAGATAATGTCCTGCAATTTTCCTTTCTTGTGATGTCTAGTTTTGGTATCAGGGTAATGTTGGCCTCATAAAATGAGTTTACATGTATTCCCTCCTTGACTAATTTTTGAAAGAGTTTGAAAAGTGTTGGTATCAATCTTCTTTGTGTGGTATGATTCTTCAGTGAAAACTGCTTGTGGTCTTTCATTTGTAGGGAGTTAAAATTATCAATTCTGTCTCTTGAGTAGAAATTGGCCTTTTCTAATTTCTATTTTTTCATGATTCAGTCTTGGAAGGTTGTATATTTCTAGAAATTTATTCACTTCTCCTTAGGTTGTCAGATTTGTTTGCATATAATTGTCCCTAGGGTCTTTTATGATCCTTTGTATTTCTGTGGTATGTTATAATATCTCCACTTTCATTTCTGATTTTATTTATTCAAGCCTTCTTTTCTTTGTGGTGAGTCTAGGTAAAGGATTGTCAAATTTGTTTGTCTTTTCAGAGAACCAGCTCTTGGTTTCATTGGTCTTTTATACTTTCTTTTTAGCCTCTATTTATTTCGGCTCTGATCTTTGTTATTTTCTTCCTTCTGTTAACTTTGGGCCTCATTTGGTCTTTTTTCTAGTTCCTTGAGGTATACAGAATTCTTAATTCTAAATCATAATGAATGAAACACATTGATTTAATTACTGAATAGTTTATAATGGTGAATATTGATATTTTTATATAATTATAAAATGAAAATGTGCCTAACACACCTCTAGTATTATCCTGGCTGTGGTTATGAACACTTATTTATTCCAGACACATAGGTCTCAAATTATAGAATTGTCGATGACCTAATTAATATGTAATGATAAGCTCAATGATGTGATTAATCATATTAAAGAATTTTGTGCATTTTTTCATTTTGACTAAAATGACATAGTAGTAACAAGGTTTTATTTGTGCAATGAATACAATAAAGAATATAACAAGACGGAGGCAAGAGAAAGGCATGGTGACTCTCTATAATAGTGTCACGTCTTGATGAATGATGCTAGGATATAAACCTTGGTTTTCTCAGCCTCTGTAGGTCTAATGAGGAGCTTGAGGAAGATGGAACTTGGAACTTCATTTTTATTTTTTAAAAGATTTTATTTATTTATTTGACACAGAGAGAGAGAGAGACAGCGAGAGCAGCAACACAAGCGGGGGGAGCAGGAGAGGGAAAGCAGACTTCCCACTGAGCAGGTAGCCTAATGTGGGGCTTGATCCCAGGACTCTGGGATCATGACCTGAGCTGAAGGCAGACGCTTATCGACTGAACCACCCAGGCACCTGGGTACTTGGAACTTTAGATGACTTTAAAAGATCCAACTTTAAAAAACCAATAAGACTCACCAAAAATGTACATGTTCTTCATATGGACAAAACTGATATAGTTTGTTAGGATTAAAAAAAATAAAAAGTCATGACAAGATAATGAAAGGCCATTAAATAAAATTAATTCATGGAAAACTTTGTTAGCAATGATTGGGACTTTTTACATTAATTAGGTACTCTTATTAATACCATGGGCAAGTGTGAGATACATTGTATTTATCCGGTTTTTATTTGAATGCCACATATTGAAATACACATTTTTATTAAAGATTAAAAACTAAATGTAGAGGAAAGAGAAAGAAGGACACTTATCAGAAGATCACTATTTTAGTGACTAAATAGCTTATGCTTTCACAAAGAAAGGTAATGGTCTTTCCTTGTTTCAAACATTTTTAGAGTATAAGAACTATAGGAGTTACACTCTGTGTTTAAAATCTGTCATCCTCATGCATAGCATTAAAAAAATTTCTATGCTAAGACAAGGCTGTGTTTTCTTCTTGAATGCAGCTGTTCTGGCATATTTCAGGGATCACGTTATTTAAATCGCTAAAAAATCAATGTCTGAAATGCAAAGTGAAAATAATCTGAAGGTCGCTTTGAACTATGTCTTGTTCATAGTTAGGATAGAATCATAGACATGCTAGAAAAAACAAAACCAGAAAGCAGATATGCGCTGATTCTAAAGCAGGTTACAGAAAGACTTTTGATTATTCTAATTCACATAATTTTTAATTCTTAAAAAAATTGTACAAAATACAATTATCCAATGAAGAAATGTTTTTGACCTAAGGATGTTTCAACATTTTTCATGATAGGTAGTTATCTTCTTTGGCTCTTTATCTCCTATCACTGTAATATAATTGATGAAAATATTTAAATAAAATGTTAGTTAAAAGTGATCCTATATCATACGTATAATATTCTTCCAGCTTTGCTGTTTTTGATGGATTTTCCAGCACAGTCAATCTGTGTTCCCTACTTTATTTCTAGCTAAAACCAAGTGTTAAATAATGACACTATATATCTTTTTTGTACAATTTGCCAATGTTTGTTACTTTAGAACCTAGGTGCTCCTGAATTGTCCTTGTGAAATCACCATTCTGCAGAGAAAGGACTGAACAAAGAAATGATTCATGTACTGAAACTTCAATGTGATTTTAAATCGCATAACTCAAAGATATTTTTACCAAAGAGGAAAAAAAAATGCCTTTTTGTGGGGGTCAAAACAGTGGTATCTTTAAATAAATAGAAGTCATTCAGTCATTTTAGATGTCTTAATTAAGAGAATAAAGTTTTGTGAAAAAAAGTGTCTTACAGGCTTTTATCTGAAACAGTCTTTATTAAAATGATTTTGGACAGTCACTTTTATGCATCTCTTTTTCAAGTTTTCATTCCTTCTGCATTTCAGTGTAAAGTCTTTATTTAGAGTGGGTTGCTATGTGGCCTAAATTTATTTAAATATAACTTGGGGATAATTATATAACATATCTTATTACCTAATGAGAAATTTTTTAAAAAGTCATCCTATAAAATACTATCTTGCTTAAGTCAGTGAGATGATTTCATTGAAGTTGTAGGTTTTGAACACTTTGAAAGTACAGAAAGTCAGAGGATGCAGCATTAAGAAGTCTAGGTAGGTATTCTAAGTATGCCAGTTTTTGTGGTTAGCTCTTTATTTGCTTTCACATTTCTTCAGTTTCTTCTGTATTGTTCTTCAGTTTAACCAAGGCTTTTTGTTTTTTACCAAATTTTTTTACATATACCAATTTTTATTTGAGTATAGAATGAAAATTCGCCTAACACACCTCTAGTATTTTACTGGCTATGGTAATGAGCAGTCATTTATTTTAGACACCTAGGGTCTCAAGTTATAAAATTGTCAGTGATCTAAGTAATACATAATGATAAACTCAATGATGTGATTTAATCAAGTTAAAGAATTTCATGCTTTTTTCATTTTTACTAAAATGACCTAGTAATAACCAGATTTTATTTGCACAGTAAATATAAAAAAGAATAACAATAATTGTCTTAGTTAAGTCACTGTATTTGATGAGTTTTATTATCTTGCTACATTAGAAAATATTTGTTTAGATATTTTTAAGAGTTAGTGTAATTTTCTAAATGATAAGTGCTGGACATTATTTAATTTGAGGTGCCATTTATTTTCACCATTATTAAATACAGCAGATAAACAGATGGTTCACTGAGATAGAACAGTTGACTAGTGACAGCTTTTAATGTATTCATAGGCATTCTCTTTTGCTAGTTTATTAAAATCACCATAATTTTGAGTTGCAATATGTATAGGATAAAAATATGAATAAATGGTATAATAAGAAGTATATGCTATTTTGTATAATTATATATATGTTTATATAACATCTATTTCATATATACAACTGAGCAAATATGTATATTAATAAATACATATTCTGTTATTAAATTCTTTAATTATGGGAATCTAAGTAAGACCTCTTTCTCTTTTTCTTTCTCTTTTTTTCTTTCCACAGCATCTTTTACTTACTTTCCCCACACCTAATTTGATGTTTTTTAGTTTTTCCTTACTCCATTCCATGTCAAATTCTACAGTGATAGAACAAACAGAATATGAATGGAAAAAGGGATAGTTTCATTCTGATTTCTTTTTACACCCTGGTTGCTATTTTGCCAACCAGTTAAAGCTCTGGAAGTTGAGGAGGGGTATTCTTGATGGGAAAATAGGCTTTTTTTTTTTTGAAAATAGGCTTTTTTATCCTGAAAGCTAGAATGCCAATATCTCCCATCTCATAATTGTTTTATATTATTAGGATAAAATGCTTAGAATGAAATAATACATGTAAAATGATGTCAGTGGATTAACACCTACTAAGAACCCCCAAAGAATAGCTGTTACGATTATTTCTACTAAATTATATGCATTATACTATAAATATTCTATTTACTTTAGATTTTTTTTTTCCTCTTCCCCACAAAGAATGCATTTTGGGATTCAAGTAGCAATCTTAAAGTTAACTTTCATAAAAGGGCCCATTTCACAAGCTGGTAGCTACCTATAAATGCTAATTATCAAAGCATTACTATAAAAATGTATTGATGCAGTCATATTTTTAATGTGTCTTGGGGTCATGCTGAATCTTACTGATTTTAAAACAATAAATATATGTTTAAATAAACTTCCAGTCAGGCTAAAGTTACAGCGAAATATTGCATCATATACTACAACCTTAGAAACTCTCCCTTGACAATAATGGTCCCTGACTCCCTTTGAGTATTTTAGGCACTGATACTCCTTTTAATGGGTCATTAAGGAAAACGTTTAATTTGAGACCTATCCAGGTGTACCCTACTGAGATGAGATAATTTCAAAACATGTGTATTTTTTCTCCTGCTTGGTTGCTACTGATATACTAACTACAAGGAATGAAATACGGAAAAGCTTTTTGGAATACTTTATGGATCACAAAAGACAATACATTCCTTTCATAATCTCAAGAAAATTATTTATTTATTTATTTATTTATTTATTTTTCAAGAAAATTATTTAAAACATATATATCTTTTTTATTTAAGAAGGTTCTAAAAGAATTCTTTTTAGACCTTATCTGATACACATTTTTTTAAAAAAAGATTTTATTCATTTACCTGACAGAGATCACAAGTAAGCAGAGAGGCAGGCAGAGAGGGAGAGAGGAGGAAGCAGGCTCCCCGCTAAGCAGAGAGCCTGATGCGGGGCTCAGTCCCAGGACCCCGAGATCATGACCTGAGCCGAAGGCAGGGGGTTTAACCCACTGAGCCACGCGGGTGCCCCTGCGTTGATATTTCTATTCATATCAACATTTTTTAGAAGTTTCCAGTATTGTATTTTTTCCTTCAATATTGTTTAAACTGCTTTTGAAAAGGAGACTTATGGAAATTTTTTAAAATTTTGTTTTAAAGATTTTATTTATTTCTTTGACAGAGAGAAAGATCACAAGTAGGCAGAACAAGAGGCAGAGAGACAGAGGGGGGGAAGCAGGCTCCCTGCTGAGCAGAGAGCCCGATGTGGGGCTCGATCCCAGGACCCTGAGATCATGACCTGAGCCGAAGGCAGAAGTTTAACCCACTGAGCCACCCAGGCACCCCGAGACATATAGAAATTTTTAACAATGTGAATATCGGGTTCACAGTCAAAATGTTTGTATGAAGGAGATGAATGGAAATGACCAGTTGTGATAACTAAGCCACAGTGAAACTCTGACACAGTCATCTAGCTCATAATGAGATTTAACTCCCCCCTACATTCCTCTCGGTTTTGGAAAATCTTCAAAGTGTAAGTAGATGTGTATTTTTCCTTATCTGTCTGAATGAATTGGAACACAATGAATTTGACATTACTACCTCATTTCTTATAGCTTCTGTATTCTAGACTTTATTTTTAAAGTCAGTTTCTTTGTAAAGGGCATTGTTTTTAGAGAGATGGTGTTAAGAAATGAGATGTTTTCTAGTTCAGGCCCCTGAATTCATTAATGTGACTTGATATGATTCAGGTCATCAGATGTGATGTTTAAAGTTCATTGTTCTGGGAACCTGAGTGGCTCAGTCTTAAGTATCTGCCTTCGGCTCAGGTCATGATCCCAGGGTCCTGGGATGCAGCCCCGCATCCGGCTCCCTGCTTGGTTGGAAGCCTGCTTCTCCCTCTCCCACTCCCCTGCTTGTGTTCCCTCTTTTGCTGTGTCTCTTTCTGTCAAATGAATAAAATAATAATAATAATAATAATAATAAAATAATAAATAATAAAGTTCATTATTCTCAGCTATGGATATAACTTTTTAACCAATCTCAACTGTAGTGCTATTTGCACTGATGATATGTTTTAGATTGTTATAGGAGAAAATGTGATTTTGTTAGTTTAAATCAAACCCTGGAACTTTAATTATAACACAGATTTACACTAGATCGAGTATATTATCATGGTTTTCAATCTTGTACTCAGGTGATTTCAGTTATAAAATTGCCAAAAAGAAAATAACATAAGACAATACTAATTTAGCCCAATCATAAATCCTCTGTAGATAATAAATATCCAACAAATATTGGAAACATTTTAGATTAACTTGATTGTTCGTTTGTTGATTTGATTTTTTATTTTTAAGATTTTTTATTTATCCGAGGGGGGGTTGGGTCAAAGTGAGACAGAAAGGGAATCCCAAGCCGACTCCCCACTGAGCATGAAGCCCAATGTGGGGCTAGATCCCAGGACGCTGAGATCATGACCTGAGCCAAAATCAAGAGTCAAGCTTAACCAACAGCCCAGGTGCCCCTGTTTATTTGATTCTGGACATTAAAATAAGTATGACAAAGTCACAAACAATTCTAACAAAGTCACAAACAATTTGAAGATACATCTGGTGTTTTGGTGGTGGTGGTATTCCCCCCCACCCCCGCAGTAACACTCAGTTCCCTTTTTGGGAAAAATTTAATTAAATGAATTTAATAGTCATGCTGACTGGAATGAGATTGATAGTTTTTGAAATCTTCAACATTTTATTTGGGAGATATCTTTTTATTTATTTTTCCCTGATTATTTTCAGCTTTCTGTATAATTTAAGAAGGACTTGCTTGGCACCTAAGAACCTCCTGGATCATCATTTCTGGGTTAGTCACCTAATATAGTCTGTGGTCTCAACCCCTCACTCATCCAAAAAAAAGCATGAATGAAATGGTCATTGGTATCTATTCAAATGTACCAAAGACATACATGATGCTAGGTAGGAATTATTTAACAGTGAAGATAATGAAGGGTTTCTGTCATGATTCTCTCAATCTGAAGTTTGGATGTATCCTAGCTCTCCATCTCATGAATGAGATGAATAAAATGAATGAGGTGAATGAAATTAAACACTAATCTTGCATAACTAAAAGCACCTTACATTTACATACAGGGTTGTGTTAGCACAGGAATTTATAGCAAAAATACCATAGTCTAACAAAGGACAGAAGTTTATTTCTCACAGTTCTGGAGAATGGAAGCCCAAGATCAGGGTGCCAGCATGGTGATAGCTCACTTTCTGGGTTATTGACAGCTGGGTTCTCTCTGTAACCTTATATCATGGAGGGGCCTGGAAACCTCTCTGGGGTTTCTTTTATAAAGGTACTAATCCCATTCCTAAGGTTTCCATTCTTGTGACCTAATTTTTTACCAGAGTCTCCCCCTGCAAATACTATCACTTTGGGCATTAGGATTGAACATGTGAACTCTGGGGGGACACCAACACGGGGCTCCTAGTAGGTCTGCTGTGGAATCCGTGATGAGTAGACATGATGAGACATGGCAGGATCACATGAATGAACCACAAGCCACAGGTTTAGACTGTTCAGATGTAAATCTGGGCTTGTTCATTTTTAGCTATAGGACCTCAGCTAGCTCTTGGTCCCTGAGTTTCCTCATTGGTTAAGTAGGTATGATAATAGGTCCCTTCTTTAGAGTTCTATAGGAATAACAATAATGTTTATATTTAAAATCAGTGAAATGAGTTAATATGTGGAGAGCTCTTAGGACAGTGCCTAATATATAAGGGCACAGTATGTGTTTATTGTTATGAGCAGGACTGTTTTGCCTGCTGCACTGTAGGTTTTGGAATAGATTCCCATGCTCCTATTAGAAATGGAATTATTTACCTTGAAGTAGATATTTTTTATATTCTGAATGTTTTAAGTATAGTTTTTGTGCCCTTCCTGGTTTCAGCTTCTCTTGGAAACATAAAAATCAATCCTTGATTCTAATCATAAATGACATATTATAAAGGAATTGTTGATTTTTTGAATATTCTTTTACATAATAGTCATGTTCATTCAGACTTATTTTTTTTTCATTCAGACATATTTTAACAGCTAATATTGATAATAAAAAGTTGAGATTTTTAGGAGTATAGATGACTTTTTAACAACATGGGCTTGAACTACCCTGGGTCCACTTAAGCATGGATTTTTTTCTCCAATAAATATGGTGTAATACTGTAAATATATTTTCTCTTCCTTATGATTTTCTTCATATTTTCTTTTTTCTAGCTTTATTGTAAGAATATACAGTGTATGATACATATAGCAAGCAAAAATATGTTAACTGTTTATGTTATTGGTAAGGATACTAGTAGTGAAGTTTTGAGGGATCCACAGTTATATCTGGATTTCTGATTGCACACAATCATTGCCCCCAACCCCTGCTTTGTGCAAGAGTCAACTGTAATTTTATTCTTGAAAAGTGAAGTAAAGGATCTATTTTACAAATCAGATATATGGAAAGAGTATAAGATCTACTTTTTAATTTGATCTAACTTAAAGCAGTTGTTTTCCAAACTAGTTGCTTTAATGTCATTATTTTTGCTTACCTTATTTTCAAACTTATTTTATTTCCAATTGCACACATTAGTGGAAACAAATATTCTCTTATTCGGAGCCTGTTGGAAACAGACTTCAATCAAATTCTTTGTAGGATCTCGGGGAAGAGGTTAACTCAAGGACACTTCTCACTTCTCAAGAAAATGGTTCTGTGTAAAACAATCTGTTTCATGGTTAAATGATATGCTGCCCTAAAGCCAAAAATAGCCATGTTCATTAAATCCAAATTTGTTCCTAAACATTAATAGACATTTATTAGATTATAACATTATCTGAAAGACAATTACATGGGACTTTTACTCTAGAGAACTTTCTTATTAAAATCACCTTCCTAGATTACTTGTTTTCTAACATAGCATCAATCTCTGTTTGAAATATAATTATAAGGAGATAGGTGTTTTACTTAAGCAGTGAGAAAAGTCATTTGCTAGTCTTTGAGTTTTGAGATTTAGCATTTCCTTGCTTGAAAAGTGTAGTAAAAGCAAGTAACATTTAAAAAAAAAATAATTGAATATAAGCAAGTCTTTCTGTGCTCTGACCTCTTCGAAACTTGTGGAGGAGATGGGGAAGAAATGAGGGAGGAATGGCTTGACTAAAAGTAGTAGGAAAATGCAGTTTTATTTCTAAACTACAATTCCTGCTTCCAGTTGTATTAACTTTTTTCCTGTATCTTCTCTGCCCCTTCTCTGTTTTTTCCTTCTATTTCCCATCCTGATTTATTTTTCCTCCCTGCCTCGAAAAACACGTAACTGTGGTATTTCTACAACTTGAAAAATTGTTGTCTTAACTTTCTTCAAATAATCTATGTTTTAAATCACAATTCTTGACTTGTAGGTCACTGCAAACTCCCACCATATAACTCTGGCAAATATTGTCATTGACACCATTAACCTAAGGTATTTTTTCTTTCCCCTCCATTTTCTTCTATATACCCCTACCCATTTAATGTAAAAGCAGTGTTTCTAGTGTACCTTCTCATCCTACCACTTTCCTGCTTAAGCACTTACAAACTTGTATCAAATGTTCTGTACTACTCACCTCCAAATATAATCTCATTTACCATTTATAACCCTGCTTTTGCATTTAAAACCTTTTATTAAATGAAAAGAAAGATTTTTTTCCACTTATTGAATGTTGACTCTTGCCAAGAATCTTTATAGATTATATATACATATATACGTACATATGTATATAAAATAAAATTTCCTTTATTTAAGCCTTGTAACCACCTGGTGGAATATGGATTAATTTCAGATGTGAACATTAGGGTATAGAAGTTTGAAGTAATCTGCCTGTGGCCATACAGCTCATAGTTTGAAGAGGGAAGACTTAGCACTTTTTCTCACTCCAAAGTTGATGTTGTACCTTCTATTCTTTTTGCGTCTTATGGCTCTGACTTAGGTAGTATTTAATACTTGAAGACAGGAGCTTACATTTTTTTTTTATACAGTAGTAAAGGATTAAGAAAAATACAGCCACGTCCAGTTCTAAGTCAAGCCATATACATACAGAGTGTGTGTGAAGTTTCTTCCAGGTTGCATTTGACTTCAATGGTATAAAATATACATCTATAAAGATAAATAATACAGTTATAGTTTGTTATTTGGTAGTAATGCATTGCCAAATGTATGAGAATACCATTGTATCTAAAAGCGTAGTGATTCTCTGGAATCAGCATTTGATCTCAAATAGCATGATAGCCACTAAGCAGTCCTAGGCAAGTTTGAAAAGTGGAGACTGCATTATCTTTGTGTGGTATCATCTTAGGTACTATCTAAATATTAGTTCATTAATTTAATGATTCATGTAATATCTCCATTTCAGTTAATACCTCTATTAACTCAACCTCTTTATTTCAAACCAGAGATCATTTACACAAATTAAATTCAGAACAAAATGTTCGAGTGTTTAGGAGCAATATAGAGGATTATAAAAATTTTGGGAACATATTCACTATAAATATTTACTGATTCTGGGGGCACCTGGGTGGCTCAGTGGGTTAAAGCCTCTGCCTTCAGCTCAGGTCATGTTCCCAGGGTCCTGGGATCGAGTCCCGCATCGGGCTCTCTGCTCAGCTGGGAGCTTGCTTTCCCCTCTCTTTCTGCCTGCCTCTCTGCCTACTTGTGATCTCTGTCTGTCAAATAAAAAAATAAAATCTTAAAAATTAAAAAAAAATTTACTGATTCTTTTTTTTAAAGATTGTATTTATTTGAGAGAGAATGAGCAAGCATAAATAAGCAGAGGGAGAGGAAGAAACAAACTCACTTCTGAGCAGGAAGCCTGATGTGGGGCTTGATCCCAGGACCCTGGGATCATGGCCTGAACTGAAGGCAGATGATCAACCAACTGAACCACCTGGGCGCCCCCAAATATTTACTCATTCTTAAAAGACAGTGCGTGCAGTGAATTTTATGTATTAACTTGATTTTTGCCTTTAAGTATTAAAAAATCATATTTAACTTTTTTCATACCAACTCTTAACCCAGAACGTTTATCCTTCAGTCACTACTTAGTGAAATCTTACTCATTTTACTCATTTCTTCACATTCTAGCACAATTGCCATTTTCTTCTTAGAGGTCTTCCGGATCTTCCAAGCTTGATTATTTCCTCTATTTTTTTAAACTCTCTTCTTTATGATATTTAGATTTATATTTTATTATTTCTATTTCCTGTGTTATCTCTTCTCCTTCTCTGTCCTTCCTCTGCATTGTTCTCTTCCTGTTCTTCTGCTCCTTTCTACAATGCAAAAATCATGCCATATATATAACATATGTGTAACATATATATAACATAGATGTATGTTATATATATGGCATATCTTCTACGACCAAAAATAGTTTATATTGTTTGCATTCACTGAAGATCTCTTGGTATACATTGCCAAAGAAATACATGTGTAGGTAGATTGAATTCAATATTTTTAAAAAAATATTGCATAATAAGATGATTATGTATCTGTCTCCTGAGTCTCCAAAGGGATCTAACACTATTTAAGAAAGTATTATTACTAAATTATTCAGCTCCTTATTGCTACTCTATAGTTAAATACTTTTGTAAAAAAATTTTGATGCAAATAATTTAGTACCTCACACACAATTGTAGATATGTAGTTGAATATTCACCTTGTTCCAGCTTTTTTTTAATCAGAAACTCAATTTTTATGTGATTCTAAAAGTGAATTCATGTATAGGAATTTTATATTCTTCATGTATTCCCTTTTTTCCTCATCTGTGAAACTATGTCTCCTCCCAATGCCTTTTTCCAATGGAAAGGAAGAGAATTTTCTCAACACTAGCATTGATCCCTATATCATTTATTGGTTGTTTTAAAATTTATTGGATACCTAGTGCTTGGCCCAGTGTTAGGCAGTCAGAGTATAAGGAAGAAGAAAGGGAAGTTTCCCAGGAAAAGATGTTTAATTGCAGTTTGAAGAATGAGTAAAGTTATAAGAAAGAGAAAGGAGGCTCAAAGATGAGAAAAGAGCACATTCAAGATTCTGCACGTGCCGTAGGGTGGCTAAAAACACAGGACCCTCTATGAAACATAGTAGGACCAGTCAAATATCAGTAGGATATGTGATTCATCCACATAGCTATCACGTTTTCTTTTTGAGTATTTCCGAGTCTTTTCTTTTGTTCTGTTTTGGCTTTAATCTATGTAAACTTTTTATTTTGTTTTTCTTTTTAAATTAAAAAAAAAAAAGACTTTATTTATTTATTTGACACAGAAAGAATGATAGCAAGAGAGGGAAAACAAGCCGGGGGAGTGGGAGAGAGAGAAGCAGAGTCTCCACTGAGCAGGGAACCCGATGTAGGACTCGATCCCAGGACCCTGTGGTCACCACCTGAGCTGAAGGCAGACACTTAATGACTGAGCCACCCAGGTGCCCCTTTAAATTTTTTTTTAAAGTTTTTTTGAAATTTGAGTGTGGGAGAGAGAGAAAGAGCAGGAGGAGGGTCAGAGGGAGAGGGAGATAAGCAGAATCCTTGCTAAGTGGAAAGCCCAACTTAGGGTTGGATCCTTGGACCCTGAGTTCATGACCTGAGCCTAAATTAAAAGTAAGACGCTTAACTGACTGAGCCACCAAAGTGCCTCAGTTTTTTT